>NC_056739.1:1997087340-1997387340 GCF_019279795.1 Protopterus annectens
TAGAAGCGTAGCTGTCTGTGTATGTCCAAAGAATGCAAGTCTCTCTCACACTTATTCTGTGGGTTTGGATAAAAGTTAGGCAAATGAATGGTTTGGCTAAGGGCCATACTGGACATTACCTTAGGCATAAATGTCGGGTTCGTCCTCAGAGAAACCCTGTCTGGATGGAAAATGATAAAAGGTTCCACAGCCATGAGTGTCTGTAACTCTGAGACTCGTCTTGCAGAGCTTATTGCTAGGAGCAGAGCTGTTTTCCAAGATAAGAACTTTATTTCAGCTGTATTGGCTGGCTCAAAAGGCGGCAGTGTGAGTTTTTCCAAGACATAATTGAGGTCCCATGCAGGTATTGGTGCTCTCCTTGGAGGTCTTATGTTTTTGGCCCCTCTGAGGTACTGTCTTAGCAGCGGATGAGGAAAAAAATGGTGGTTCCGTATTGTAATGAGCTGAAATGGCAGAGGCATGGATTTTGATTGATGAAAAGGATAGGCCTTTGTCCAGCATCTCAGTTAGATATTGTAAAATCTGAGGAATATTTGGAACAACCGTGTCAATTCCTTGTGCCTGGTTCCAAGCACAGAATCTTTTCCATTTTTCAGAATAAGATTTCCTGGTAACGGGCCTCCTGGCTTCTAAAAGAACATCCATCACTGCTTTAGAGAGAGGTGTGTTCTGAATGACTACATATTCCGCCATGCTGCCAGATTTAGGGTTGTAAGCTGGCTGTGCAGGACTTGATTGTTTCGTTGGGTTAGTAAATGAGGAATTAGAGGCAATGTCCAGGCTGGGCCTTGAGACAAGCTCTTTAGGATTGGGTTCCAGTGCTGGCGGGGCCAGTCTGGTGCAATCAGAATCATTTTTGGCTTCTCTTGTCTGACCTTTAGTAGTACCTTGGGGAGGAGAGGCAGAGGAGGAAAGGCATATACTGTTAGGGTTTTCCAGCTGAATGACAGAGCGTCCACTTTCCATGCTTGCTTGTGATGCATCCTTGTGCAGAATCTCTGTAGTTGGCAGTTGTGAGGGGAGGCAAATAGATCTATGCCTGGGCATCCCCATTTCTTTATTATCATGCTGAAGACTTGTGGATCCAGTTTCCACTTGTGGGGATCAGTGAGGTTTCTGCTTAGTTCGTCTGCCAGAGTATTTTTCTTTCCTGGCGGGAATTGTGCTTGCAGGTGTAATTGATAAGTCAATGCTGTGTCCCACAAGGTCATGGCTTGTCTGCAGAGGGAGTAGGAATGAGTGCCTCCCTGTTTGTTTATGTACCACATGACTGTAGTATTGTCCGTCCTTATCAGTAATTGTCCTGGATGGAGTAGATCCTTGAAAGCTGTCAGGGCATTCTGAACAGCCAGCATTTCTTTTTGATTGATATGAAGGTGACTTTGGCTTGTGGGCCATGTGCCAAGAATACATTTTCCTGCCATATGGGCCCCCCAGGCATAATCCGAAGCATCTGTTGTTATTGACTGCTTGGCTGTGGGGAGGGTGAATGGCTGTCCCTTGTTGTGGTGACAGGCCTGTGCCCACCATCGAAACTCCTGTTGCAGGCAAGGAATGAGAATAATTAATGTTTCCAGGCTGTGACAATGTTGATTCCAAACACTTTTTAGATACCACTGTAGTTTCCTCATATGCAGTCTGGCATATGGAATTAGCAGAATGCAGGATGCCATGAAGCCCAAAGCCTGCAGAATTTTTCTTGCAGATAACTGGGTCTTTGTTGCCAACATCTTGAAGTAAGAAGTCAGTTGCCTTTGTTTGTCTGGCGTGAGATAAGCCATCTGGGCAGTTGTATTTAAGCTTGCACCCAGGAATATTATCTCTTGAGAGGGTACGAGTTTTGATTTCTTTTCGTTTACTGTGTACCCTAGACAAATAAGTAATCTTTTTGCAAATGCCAGATGCCTTAGTAGAATGTCCTTGTTCTCTGCTTGAATAAGGCAGTCATCCAAGTAAGGACACATTTGAATTCCTCTTTGTCTGCAAAATGCAATTACTGGTGCCAGGCATTTTGTGAAAACTCTGGGTGCAGTAGATAAGCCAAAGGGCAGTGCAGAGAATTGGTAGTGCATTGAGCCAGCTAGAAATCTGAGGTATCTTCTGCAAGATTGTCTGATTGGAATATGCAGGTATGCCTCTTTTAGGTCCAAAGTTACAAACCAAGCCTTCTTGCCCAGCATGGGCAGAAGCTGTTGCAGAGTCAACATTTTGAATTTTAGAACGCCCAGGAATGTATTTAGAGTAGGCAGGTCCAGTACTGGTCTCTAGGCTTTGTCTTTTCTGGGTACCAAGAAAAGTCTTGAGTAAAATCCTTGTCCCTGCTCTTGATGTGGTACTTGCTGAATGGCCCTCATGTCCATGAGGGATGAAACTTGTTTTTGTGCCTCTGCCCATTGATTGTGTGGCAGGTTTGGCATACCTTTTGGCCTTGGCAGGGTGTGAAAGTGGAACCTGTAGCCCTGGGACACTATATTCAAGACCCATTTGTCTTGGGTGATCATGTGCCAATTTTGAGAAAAAAGTGCTAGTTTTCCCCCCAAGGGAGCTGCCAAAAGATAAGTGCTTGGAGCTGGCAGAGGAAAGTCATTGGGACTGTTTCCTGTATGGCTGTTTTTTGTCTTCTTCGCTTTTGGAGGTAGAAGCGCCCCACTGTTTAGGCCTGTATGAGCCATGGGGCTGGGATCTGCCTCTAGGACTGTATCTGCCTCTTTGTGGTCTGTCTGACACTGGAAAGGACCATTCTTTGTCGGCCAGTTCCTGTTAAACCTGGGTGGCTGTACCTGTAAGAAATCCTTTACTGTTTGCATAGATTTCGCTTTGTCCTCCATTTTCTTCATCACCTCCTCTGCTTTAATACCAAATAAAGTATCATGCTGTAATGGAGCATCTAATAACTTTGCTTTAACATGATCAGGCAGATTCTGTTCCTTTAACCAAGCATGCCTCCCAATAACAGAACCCGTAACTGCAGCCCTGCAAGAGGCCTCCAGAGAATCAAAACCACATTGCAATGTATGCTTTCCCACTTGTTCAGTTGCATGCAATAAATCCTGCATTTTCTTATTTTCTGCACAATCAGAGTTTGTTAACATTTTCTGTTTTAGCATTGACAGTAAGTATTGCTGATATTTAAGGATATGAAATTCACAATTTAAAGCCCTCAGAGCCAAACTAGCAGAAGTGTAAACCTTTTTTCCCCATCTGTCTAGTGCCTTTGAATCTCTATCAGAGGGGATAGGGTTTTTTGCAGTAGAAGCCTTGACCTCTTTGGGACCCTGAGAAATAATTTCTGGGTCAGCAGCAGAGTTTTTATAAAGAAATTTATGTGAATCTGGAACCCTGTAGTATCTGTCTGGTTTAACAGGGGCAGGAGGTAAAGAGTCAGGAGAAAGTCCGGACTCAGAAAATACATCATCTACAATGTCTAACACAGGAGGAATTGCCAAAGGCCTGTGCTGAGGTAGTAAAAGGAAATCTGTAAGTCTTTTCTTAGATTCTGAGTAGTGCTGGCTCTCCCAGTGGAAGTGCTCTCTCATGGTATGCAGGGTTTCCACAAAAGAATAATCCTCAGGCGGTGAGGCTGAAGGGATAGATTCTTCAGCATCAGAATCCTCATAAGGAGGAAGACAGTATTCCTGTTGAGAAGAGGAGTCAGAGGAAATGGAAACCTGATCAGAAGATTCATATTCTGTCTCTTGCCTAGGCCTCTTGTCAGGAGGGGGATGGGAACCACTGATCAAGGTAATTAGATCTTTGGCCATTTTGAGCATCTGCTTTTTAGGCATGGTAGTCTGTCCAGGAGAATGCTGTACTTGTTTCTTTGTCTTTAGAACTGCTTTAGTCTTTGCTTTGGAAGCTATAGCAGGCTTTACATACAATTTTGTAGGCCTGAAAACACTCTCAGAAGCCAATGCCTGCTCAGTGGCTCCAGACCCATCTGAGGGAATAGTTTCCGAGTGTCCAATACCTTGAGTATCCAGAGGCCTAGCTGGCTCCACGTGGGAGTTGTCAGCGGCCTGTGGCTCTGAGGTAGCAGGCGCCAGTGGCTGCCAAAGCACCTCACTGAGAACCGGCGACTGGCTTAGCGGAAGCCTCGTCGGTTTTGGACCTCGGATGCATGTCCTTTTCTTTTTCCTTGCGCTTTTTATAAACTCCGGTCATCGGCTGTTCTGACGGCATTATATAATTGAATCTTCGGCTAAAGTAATGAAAGGCAAAATCGAACCGATGCTTAATAGTGCGTTGGTTAAATCTGGCACAAAACCAACAGCTAGCAACATTATGATCAGGGCCTAGGCAAGGAGTACAGTAAGAATGAAAATCCT
This sequence comes from Protopterus annectens, assembly GCF_019279795.1. Lineage (NCBI taxonomy): Eukaryota > Metazoa > Chordata > Ceratodontiformes > Protopteridae > Protopterus > Protopterus annectens. The sequence continues at coordinate 1,997,091,666 of NC_056739.1, forward strand.
GATGAGGTATTTGCTTCCCAGAAGAAATACAATTGTTAACTTTTTCTGACATCGGTCTGGAGCAAGAAAAAAGTTTCTCCAACGGGGTACTTAGCTTTATTGAAGACTTCGGATCTGAAATTCGATTTTGAAAGTGTCAGGAGTCGGCCGACCGGCACTTGTGAACTTTTAGTTATGTACTTACCATAACTTTAGATGTATGGGATCCATCTCGCCTACATTCTCTACAGATGGGTTTGGAGCCGATCCTCGGCTCCGACTCTGCAGCTATACAATAGAACGCAGTCTCTTATTGGCTGAGTTACCTCATATCCCAGGATGCACCACTACTGCTTCCCCAGATCTTGTTTGTCCGCACACATGCACACACACACATAGACTGTTGTTATAACACTGCCAGGTGTTTCAAGAGAGGAAGATGTTAATTCGGATCGTCCGGTCTCTTCTGGCCTACAAGGCAGGGGGAAGGAGGGTGGGTTATTAGGAATGTAGGCGAGATGGATCCCATACATCTAAAGTTATGGTAAGTACATAACTAAAAGATGTAATGTGATCCTATCTCGCCTACATTCTCTACAGATGGGACAGCGTCCCTAGCACCTAATTCCTGGGTGGCTCACTGGAAAACGCTCCTGAGAACCGTGGAACCGAAGGAAGCTCGACCCCTAGATGCCATATCCAATTTGTAGTGAGAAATAAAAGTGTGTAGAGAAGACCACGTGGCAGCCGCACAAATGTCACTAATAGAGAGCTTGGAATGAAAGGCTGCCGAAGTGGCCATAGCCCTTGTAGAATGAGCTTTCACTGGAACTGTAAGCTCCCTATTTGAAATGAGATAAATATGAGTGATACAGTCTCTGATCCACTTGGCAATAGTGACTTTTGTGACGGCTTTGCCCAATTTACTATCCGAAAAGGACACAAACAGTTGATCTGATTTACGTGCTTGGTGTGTCCTGTCCAAATAGAAACGCAATTGTCTATGCACGTCTAAGCTGTGAAAGGTATACTCAGCTCTGTTTGAATACTTAGGGAAAAAGACCGGTAATTCCAGTGATTGTTGCAAACAAAAGTTAGAACAAACCTTTGGTATAAAGGATGGGTTTGGTCTAAGAGATACTCTATCCTTGTGAAATACCAGGTATGGTGGTTTGACACATAGGGCTTGAAGTTCTGAAACTCGCCTGGCTGATGTGATAGCAACTAGAAGAGCAGTCTTCCAAGAAAGAAATTTTAAGTCACAGGTTGCTGCCGGCTCAAAGGGAGATGAGGTTAAAGCACCTAACACCACGTTAAGGTCCCACGGTGGTGCAGGATGAGATATAGGGGGCCGTAGAAGCCAAGCTCCTTTAATGAAAGCTTTGCACAACTTGTTGCTCATTAAGGGTGGTTCTACGCTCTCGTGAAAATTGGAAATAGCAGCCAATTGAACTTTGATGGTAGACACCGAACAACCTTGGTTGAACAGGGAAGTTAAAAACTTCAGAACCTTTGACACCGAGGCTGTCATAGGGTCTAATCCTCGGAGTTGGGCCCAAATAGCAAATCTCTTCCATTTACTGCTATACATCTTTTTAGTAGAAGTCTTGTGGGCCGAGGACAAGATATGCATGACTTCAGGATCGAAAGAATGGCTCCTGACTATGGTCGGAAGAGGAGTAGCCAAGCTGCTAGCTTCAATGAATGGAGGGACTGATGGAGCTGACCTGACTGATGCGTCAAGAGGTTCGGAACTTGGTCCAGGAACCAGGGACCCTCCAATGCATATTTGCGAAGAAAGGGGAACCAGACTTGACGAGGCCAGTATGGGGCAATTAGGATCATTTTGCTTTCCAAGCGAATCGCCTTCTGAATCACCTTGGGGAGAAGGGGAACCGGTGGAAAAGCGTATAGCAGGCCGGGGGGGCCAAGCTTGGACTAGAGCATCCTTGGGGATCTTCCCCAGAACTGGGGTGACAGAGAAGAACTGCTGGCATTTTGCATTGAGGGGAGTTGCGAAAAGATCGCAACATGGAGCTCCCCATCTCGTGAAAATCTGTGTTACTACTCTGTTGTTCAAGGACCACTCGTGAGGGGAGAGAATAGTTCTGCTCAGTCTGTCAGCTATCACATTGGATCTCCCCGGAATGTGTGTTGCCACTAGGAAACGTTTGGTAGCAATCGCCCAATCCCATACCTTCATGGCCTCTCTGCAAAGGGGGTAAGACCTGGTCCCTCCTTGCTTGTTCAAATAACAGACTACCGACATGTTGTCGGACTGAATGGCAATCGTACCCTGGGGGAGGTGATCGTGCAGTGCTTGCAACGTTAAAAGCGCCGCCCTCATTTCCAGGATATTGATGTGGAGAAGACTCTCGTCGGTGTGCCACGTGCCTTGGACCGACCTGTCCAGATAATGTCCCCCCCACCCTGTCTGGGAGGCGTCCGTAGTCAACGTGGCAGAGGGGGATGGGGGAACGAAGGGTCGCCCTTGATCCAGGTTGGAGGAAAGAAGCCACCAATGAAGATCCTGTTTGCACATCTCTGTGATCAATATGTGGTGACTGAGGGGAAGGTCTTGATAAGACCACTGGACTGATAGGAGCCACTGGAGTATTCTCATATGCAACCTTGCCAAGGGGAACAGAAGAATGGTGGCTGACATGGAACCCAACAGCTGCAGGACCATTCTCGCTGGAGCGCGACATCTGAGGAGTAATGCCCGAACCTGAGACTGCAGCGTTGCTATCCTTTCCGCAGGAAGATAGACTCGCATCTGCCTTGAGTCTATTTCTGCACCAATAAACAGAATACGCTGCGATGGCAGCAATACGGATTTTGTCCAATTGAAGGTGATTCCTAAGGAGTTGCCTAGAGAGATGGTGGCTGCTAGAGTTTTTAAGAGTAGATGCCTGGAGGTGGCAGTTAGGAGCCAGTCGTCTAGGTATGGAAACACCTGGAATCCTAGACTTCTCAGGTGAGCAGTCACCACCGCCAAACATTTGCTGAACACCCTGGGGGCTGTGGTGAGACCAAAGGGCAGTGCACGGAACTGGAAATGACTGTCTCCTAGGCTGAAGCGCAAGTGTCTCCTCGACGCCTGATCTATCAGAATGTGATAATAGGCGCCTTTGAGATCTATGGAGCACATCCAAACACCTTTCTCCAAAAGCGGGAGAATGGATTGCAAGGTGACCATCCGGAATTTGGACTTTTCCACTGATCGGTTTAACTTGCTGAGATCCAAAATGGGCCTCAAGTCCCCGGTCTTTTTTGGTACCAAAAAGAATCTTGAGTAAGTCCCTGATCCGGCCTGATCTGCGGGGACAGGTTGGATGACTCCTTTTTGAAGCAGCTTCGATATTTCGCTGGCTGCCAGATCCCGTTGACTGGGTGGCGGGTCCGGGATTCTTTGGGACGGTGGGGGGGGGGGTTGAGAGAAGGGAATGGTGTAACCTCCGGCGATGATTCGGAGCACCCATTGGTCCTGAGTGATATTTTCCCAGGCCTTTAGGTGCCTCAAAAAATGACCCCCGACTGGCTCCGGGGCTGCACAGTCGGGAACTCCTTCAGGGATGCTGGAAGGAGGAGGAGCCACGAAAGGACTTGCGGTCTCCAGTGATGCGGGGGCCTCCGCCGCCTCTGGGACAGCGTCTCCCTGAAACCCCCCCCCCCCTGCCTCTAGAAGGGGAATCGCTCTGCTTCGACGAGTAAGGCTTTTGAGACTTACGGAACCACATTTTCCCTCCTCTTCGAGCCTTGGGATAAGGTCTGAAGGGAGTGGAAAACCGGGCCCCTACGGCAGTTAAAGTCTTACCCTCCTGTTTGCAGCGAGTCAAAGTGTCCTTTACCTTGGGTCCAAACAGAGAGGACCCATCGAAGGGGGCGTCGGCAAAGGAAGACTTAAAGGCCTCCGCAAAGTGACACAGGCGTAGCCAGGCTTGTCTCCGTAGAGCAACACCTGTTCCCGCCGCTCTGCTCGCTCCTTCGGCTGCATAAGAAATGAGCCTCATGGACGAGTTGGATAACGAGGACAGGGTAGCCAACTGGGAGTTAACCGTCTGGGCCAACTGCTCAGGTAAGTTACCGGAGAGGGTATCCGAAAGCTCCTTGACCAGATTCCTCTGCAGTCTCGTGAAATGCGTCAAGTAGTTCAGAGACCTTAGTGTAAAGGTCGCTGATGTAAGGGTGCGCTTCCCATACCGATCCATGCTCCTAGACTCCTTATTAGGAGGATGGACGGACGTCGAAGCCTCTGCCACATCTTGCTGGGTGGCAGATGCCACCACCAAGGCATCTACAACCACACCTTTCGAAAGAAAGTCCTTAGGGGGTGCCGAAAGGAATTTATTGGGGCGAGCTGGCACCGGTTCAACAGAGTCCGGGTGTTCCCACGCCCTTCGAGAGATCAAATCCAGAAGCTCATCGAAGGGCGGAGACACCCAGGAGGCAGAGGGCTGAGCCCCGAAGGCCTTGAGGAAAACCGACTCCTCAGCAGAAGGGGGTTTGGACTGCCAGTCGCCTCGTTGCTTAAGGATTTCCAAGATGTCCGCAAAGGATACATCATCCGAGGAAGACTTGGGGGACCCTTCTGCATCATCGAGGTCGGTATCCGAGGTGAGAGACTCATCAGGGGAGTCGACGTGCTTCCTCTTGCTCTGTTTCTTCCTCGGAGGTTCCTCCGAAGGCGCCGGAGGGACCTCCAGGAAGAAGGAACGATGGGGTAACCTCAGGCCCAAGGGCTCCACTGTCGTGAGACAGGGGGATTGCAAAGGAGCCAGTCTCCGTGCCAAGGGAAGGTGGTAGTGAGATGGTAGAAGTGGCCAGAGAGGATTTGGCCAAGGCACTCCTCATGGCCCTGAAGGCGGGACCCCCAGAGTCCTGGGATGGTTCCACCCCCAAGGCCACAACAGCAGTCGGAACTCCCGCCGCCGACGCACCGAGAGGGAGGCTCGGAACCAAAAGGATCGGTCCCGAAGCGTCCCCCCGGGGCCGACAGAGGAGGTCCGCGTACCGAACCCCGACCCGAAGGGCGGGGTTGGAGTTAGGGTCAGAACCAACCCGACAACCTCCACCGGCTCCACCAACACTGACTCCAACGGCGCCGAAGCTGTTGGAGGAGGAACCGAGATAGCAGGGTGGGAAACCGGCTCCGGAGCCGATTGGGCTGGAGCCGAGATCAACTTTTGAAAGACCGGAGACTGAAAAAGCCTTTGAAGCACCCTGTCTACATCCGAATCAGACATCCTCGACGACCGAGAAGAGACCGACCGGGTCCGAGTTGACTTCTCCGCCGGCTCTGAAAGACTGGGGGACCGGCTCCGTATGGGTTCGAGAAGTATCGGCGCCGAGGGAGATTCCACTACCACTGCAATTTCCCTCGGAGCCGATGGGGACTTCGGCATCGAAAGGGAAGAGTCTGAGCCGGCAATCCTCATCGGCTCCGAAGGCAGTGGAGCCGATGGAGATGACTCGCCTCTCGACGCCCGAGCTCTCGACTCCGAAGCCAGAGGAGTCGAGGCTGGAGACATCGAGGCAGACCGTTCCGCCCTCGGCTCCGAAGTCCGTGGAGCCGACGGAGAAGCCTGCCTTGATTTTTTTGCTGCCGGATCCGACGGGCTGGTCTGAGCTGAAGATTTTTTCTTCCTCGAAGGGGAAGAAGAAGAAGATAGGGCTTCCTCAAAGGAAGGGGTACTAAGCCCTTTCAAAATCAACTTATTTTTCCTCTCTTGGAGCACGCGAGAGGAAAAAGCGTGGCAAACGCTACAGGATTCCTGGAGGTGCTTCGGGCCCAAACAGTAAACACAAAGAATGGTCGTCCGTAATGGACATTTTATAGCTACATTTGGAACATTTTTTGAAACCTGATGATCTATGTTCCTTCGACATGTTAACTAATTCAACACACTAAACTTCCAAAAAAAACTACACAAAACTACCAACGACAGCCTAGACTCTAAGTAAAACGCCTAGGATAGGGCAAGGCCCCTCTAACTCAACGGGATCACTGCCACAAAAAATACAATTTTACCACAGAAAAATACTAAATCACAGTCACACAACAACAAGTAGCTGTTAAAACAGCTTTTGGGTAAATTTTAGCACAAAATTTGACAGAAAAAATGTCACTAAGAGGCACTTAGCTCAGCCACGTTCGAGACCACGTCTATGCTTCAGAAGCGGCAAACGAGATCTGGGGAAGCAGTAGTGGTGCATCCTGGGATATAAGGTAACTCAGCCAATAAGAGACTGCGTTCTATTGTATAGCTGCCGAGTCGGAGCCGAGGATCGGCTCCGAACCCATCTGTAGAGAATGTAGGCGAGATAGGATCACATTACATCTGCTTTTGCTTCGGGCACCGCGCGGCAAGAAAGACTGAAGAAAATGGCGTCGGCTGCATCTTTTATACCCCTGGCGGACTGACGTCAGTGAAGAGGCAACAGCAACCGACGCCGGACCTAGACTTTGGAATTCTGGCCGACTGCAGGTAGCCTGCCAGCAGGATAACCCAAGTGTAATGACTGCAACAGTGAAACATGATGAACATCTCCAGGTAGCAGCTTCTAGGATGTCTTTGGTAGGAACACCTCTGAGAAAGACTGTAGAGGTAGATGCAGCCCTGGTTGAATGGGGTCTAATCCCCTGTGGGATAGGTTTTCCATGGTGCTTATAGCAGAAATGAATGCAATGGCCTATCCATTTAGAAATGGTTTGCTTTGAAATAGCCTTCCCCTCTGCCCCTGCAGCAAATGACACCAGCAGTTGTTCAGATTTACTTTGAGATCTGGTCCTGTCCAAATAAAATCAAAGTTGTCTGTGCACATCTAAGGAGTGCAGTATCCATTCCCCTTTGTTCTGTGGATTAGAAAAGAAGGTTGGCAAATGAATGGATTGATTAAGAGCCACACTGGAAACTACCTTGGGCATGAAGGAGGGACTGGTCCTGAGGGACACCCTGTCCGCATGAAAGATGAGGAAAGGCTCCACTGCCATAAGGGCCTATAACTTAGATACCCTTCTTGCTGAAGTGATCATCAAAAGGAAAGCTGTTTTCCAAGAGAGGAATTTTAACTCTGCAGTTGTAGCTGGCTCAAAAGGAGGAAGAGTGAGTTTTTCCAATACAAAGCTAAAGTCGCAGGCTGGCGTTGGGGCTCTCCTGGGTGGTCTTAAGTTTTTGGCCCCTCTGAGGAACTGCTTGAGTAGTGGGTGAGAAAAGAGGGGTGGGTCTGTGTTGTAATTAGCTTAAATGGCTGAGGCGTGAATTTTGATGGAGGAAAAAGAAAGGCCCTTGTGAAGCATCTCAGTTAAGTATTGAAGAATCTGAGCTGTTGTGGCCATCCCTTGAGTTTGGTTCCAGGCACAGTATCTTTTCCATTTTTCAGCATAAGATTTTCTAGTACTAGGCCTCCTTGCCTCCAAAATGACATCCAACACTTGTTTACTGAGGGATGGTAAAGGAGAGATTAGGTAATTAGCCAGGCTGCCAGGTTCAGGGTTTGAAGCTGGGGGTGCAGAATCTGGCTCTCCTGCTGTGACAGCAGGGTAGGGGTCTGAGGCAGGGGCCATGGGGCTAGCTGTGACACACTGCGCAAGAGGGGGTACCACTGTTGACGTGGCCAGTCTGGTGCAATCATTATCATCCTTGGTTTGTCCTGTTTGATCTTTAGTAGCACTTTTGAGAGGAAAGGCATAAATGGATAGATTTTTCCAGCTGAAGGACAGAGCATCCACTTTCTAAGCTTGTTTGTCAGGAGTCCTTGTGCAGAATTTGTCCAATTGGTAGTTCTGGGGGAGGCAAACAGGTCTATATCTGGGCTCTCCCATTTGTTGATCAACATGTTGAAAGTCTTTGGTTCCAGTTTCCACTCGTGTGGGTCCATGAGATTTCTGCTTAGTTCGTCTGCCAGTGTAGTTAGTTTTCCTGGCAGGAATTGAGCCTGTAGATGCACTTGGTAGCTCAAGGCTGTGTTCCACAGAGCCATGACTAGTCTGCAGAGGGGTAAGAATGGGTAACCCCCTGCTTGTTTATGTACCACACAACAACGGTGCTGTCCATCTTTACCAATAATTGTCCTGGAAGAATGTGGCCCTTAGACTGTCAGAGAATTCTGTACAGCTAACATTTCTTTTTGATTGATATGCAGGTGCATTTGACTTGGGTTCCATTTGCCCTGAATGCACTTCCCTGCCAGGTGAGCCTCCCCAAGCATAGTCTGATGCATCTGTTGTTAGGGTTTGGGCGGCAGGGGGTAGAGTAAATGGTAGTCCCTTGTTTTGGTGGCATGCCTCTGCCCACCAAAGGAATTCTAACAGAAGGCAAGGTATGATATGAATCATTGCTTTTAGATCCTGAGAATGTTGATACCATAGGCTTTCTAGATACCACTGTAGTTTCTTCATATGCAGTCTTGCATATGGAATTAGTAGAATGCACGAGGCCATGAACCCCAAGGCTTGCAGTTTTTGTGGCCACTAGTTTGAAGTAAGTTGTCAAATGAATTTGCTTCTCTGGCATGAGGAAAGCCATCTGGGAAGTTGTGTTCAAGCTTGCTCCCAGGAATATAATTTGTTGACAGAATATAATTTGTTGACAGGGTACCAGCTGTGATTTCTTTTAGTTTATGGTGTTCCCCAGACAAGTTAACACCTTTTGTACAAATGCCAGATGATTCAGAAGTATGTCCTGGCTTTCTGCCCGAATTAGACAATCGTCCAGGTATGGGTACATTTGAATATTTCTTTGCCTGCAAAATGCAATGACTGGAGCTAGGCACTTTGTGAATACCCTGGGCGCAGTAGATAAGCCAAAGGGCAGTGCAGAGAACTGATAGTGCATGTAGCCTTCTTTGAAGTGTAGATATCTTCCTGCAAGATTCCCTGATTGGGATGTGATGGCAGGCTTCCTTTAAATCCAGTGTTGACAACAAGGCATCCTTGCCTAGCATATGAAGTAACCGGTGAAGAGTTAGCATCTTGAATTTTGGAATCACCAAAAAGGTGTTTAAGGTAGAAAGGTCCAGGATAGGACGCCATGAGTTGTCTTTTCTGGGTACCAGGAAAAGTCTTGAGTAGAAACCTTGTCCCTTTTCCTCTTCTGGTACAGTTTGAATAGCCTTTATGCTTAAGTGAGAGAGTACTTGCATTTGAGCCTCAGCCCACTGATTTGGGGGTGGATCTGGCCAACCATTTGGGGTTGGTAATCTGTGGAAGTGAAATCTGCATCCTTGGGAAACTATATTTAAAACCCATTTGTCCTGGGTAATGAATTCCCAGTTTTGTTTTGCTTGCAGAGCAATCTTTCCCCCTAAAGGAGCAGTCAGTTGAGAAGTGCTTGGAAGTTTCAAAATTAAGTCATTGAGACAGTTTACCATAGGGGGGAGTCTTTCCACTCCCTGATTTGGAAGTGGGAGACCCCCACTGCTTAGTCCTGTGCATACCCTGGGAATGTTTGCTAGTTCTGGGTTTGGACTGAGAAGGCCTGGAAGAGGCAGGAAAGGACCAATTCTTAGAGGGCCAATGCCTACTAAATCTTGGAGGCTGTACTTGCAAAAAAATCTTTAACAGTCTGCATAGATTTAGCTTTTTCCTCTATCTTTTTAAGAACTTCTTCTGCTTTGTTGCCAAACAGGCGGTCCTGATTTAAGGGAGCATCCAGCAATTTATCTTTATCATGATCTGGAAAGAATTGCTCCTTAAGCCAAGTATGCCTTCTAAGTACAGACCCAGTGACAGCAGCCCTGCAAGATGCCGCTAGAGAATCAAAATCACATTGCAAAGTATGTTTTCCAACCTGTTCAGCAGAATGCATTAAATCCTTGTTTTCAGCACAATCAGGAATCAACATAATTTTCTGTTTAAGCAATCCAATAATATGCTGCTGATACTTTAACATATGAAACTGGCAATTTAAGGCTCTAATGGCCAAGGTTGAAGTGTACATCTTCTTACCTCATATATCCAGCACCCTGGAGTCTCCATCAAAGGGGGTAGGACTTTTGGCAGTAGTAGCCTTAATGCCCTTGGGTCCCTGTGAAATGGTCTCAGGATCCGCAGTACAATTTTTAAAAAGGAACCTGAGAGAGTCAGGAACCCTGTAATATCTATCAGGTTTTCTGGGAGCAGGAGGTAAAGTCAGGGGCCAAGCTAGATTCCGAAAAGGCATCATCCACAATGTCTAGTACAGGACGGATAGCTAAAGGCCTGTGCTGGGGCAGGAGTAAGAAATCCCTAAGCCTCTTTTTAGAATCAGAGTAATCCTGGCTTTCCCAACGAAAATGCTCCCTAAGAGAATGTAAGGTTTCACCAAAAAAGAAATCCTCTGGGGGGGAAGCAGAGGGTATAGAGTCCTCTGCATCAGAATCCTCATAAGTAGATAAGGGTAAATCCTGGTCATCAGAGGAAACAAACTTCAGAATCCTGGTCAGAGGTATCATAAGCAAATTCAGTCCTAGGTCTCTTAGAGGGGGAAGGTTAACTTCCCCTGATTAAAGTAATGAGATCTTCAGCCATTCTTATCATTTGCTTTTTAGGCATAGAGGCCTGACCATGCGGTCTGGGCGTCAGTTTTCTAGGCATGGTTCGAGTTTTAGGCCTTGAAGAAGAAGATGGCGTCGGTTTAATATGCAAGTCAGTAGGCCTCCAGTGCCTGCACAGAGGCTCCAGACCCATCCAAGGTAGAGACATCTGCAGGTTCCACAGCTGGAAGCATCAAGGGGCATACTGGACTCCGAATGGGTCTCAGTAGAGGCCTGCGAATCTGAAGTGGCAGGTATCAGGGGCTGCGAAAGTGCCTCACTGAGTACCGGCGAACTGTCGACTGGCTTAGGAGAAGCGTCGTCGGCAGCTTTGGACCTAGGCGGCCGGTCTCTGTCTTTATCTTTGCGTTTTTTCGGAATGTTGGTAGTCGGACGGCTTACCGAACACATACCTGGAAAATTGAACCAAGTATCAAAAAATATAACGATGATGGATAGTTCATTGCTTAAATAAGGCACAAAACCGACAGCGAGGTACGTCGTGGTCAGGGCCTAGGCAAGGAATACAGTAAGAATGAAAATATTTATGAGGTATTTGCTTTCCACAAGTAATACAATTATTGACCTTTACTGACATCGGTTTAGAGCAAGAAAAAGTTTCATCAATGGGGGTACTTAGCTTTAGTTGAAAACTTCGGTATTGAAACTCGAAATTGAAAATTTCAGGAGTCGGCCGACCAGCACTTGCAAACTGCTTCTGCTTCAGGCACCGCACAGACTGATGTAATGACGTTGGTTGCATGCTTTATACCCCTGACTACCTGACTTCATGGAAGATGAGACAGCAACCGATGCAGGACCCAAGACTTTGATAATCAGGCCGACTGAGGGCTACTGCAAGCAGATAACCCACATGTGATGACTGCAACAGTGAAACAAGAAGAACATCAGTGGGAGACAGAAAAGATGGACCAGACCAAGAAGGAGCACTGGTTGGCTATCAAAGAGGCTGCGACAGAAATTGTGACAGCAAAGAATAAGACATCAGAAGGACTCTTACCAGCTTATGGAAAGTGACTCAGCAGATGGCACAAAAAAATCTATCAGGTTGCAAGATAGAGTCAGAAAGATAAAGACAGTACACCCTTCAAAAGGGATCCCAGTAACAACCTACTCACCAGTCCACAGGATATCAAAAGCAAACAGGAGTACTTCCAGCAGCTTTTGAATGAAGAAAATTAGACAGAAGTTGTATTGTCCCTAAATACAACCTACAATAAAAGGGGAAGAAGAGCTCACCTTAAAAGTAGTAATAACAACATTAAGGAAAATGAGGTCAGGGAAAGTAGCAGACTAGGATGAGGTCATGGCAGACATGATCAAGATGTTGGGTGGGTTAGGGGAGAAATGGTTCCAGACAGTACTCACAGAGAAATATGGAGAGAGAAAGACATATCCCAGATGACTGGAGAACATTCATTCCATTACTGGTGGAACAAGAACAAAGTTCACTAGTTGCCACAGTCAGCTGCAAGCAGTGGTCAGAGAAGGCTCTAAGGTCAACAGAGACCAGGCTGAAGACCTGGAAGTTGACTGGAGAGAAAGTACAGCAGTTCAAGGAATTACTCAGGGCTCTAGTACACCAAGAAGAGGAGGAAATAGGTGGAGTTGAAGAACAGTGGCAGTGCCTAAAAACAGCATGTGTTAGGACTACAGAAAAGATATGTGGTTGAGCCAGGTATGGAAATAAAGTACATAAGGAAAGCTGATGGTGGAATGCAGAAGTCCAGGAAGTCATCAAAATAAAAAAGGAGTGCAGAAAGAAGTGGGAGATAGAAAAGACTGACTAGGCTAGGAAGGACTACTGGTTGGCTAACGAAGAAAGAATAGGGCATCAGAGGCACTCTACCATCTTCTGGAAAGTGACTCAGTAAGTGGCACAAAGAAACTATATCAGGTTGCAAGACAAAGGCGGAAAGATGAAGACAGTCAGACACCCTTCATAAGGGATGCAAGCAACAACCTGTTCACCAGTCCACAGGACAAAGGCAGATGGAAGGAGTATTTCCAGCAGCTTCCGAATGAAGAAAACCCCATAGAAGTTTTACTGCCCCAGAAATAGCCTACGATGAGAGAAGAGGAGCCCACCTTAGAAGAAGTAAGAACAGCACTAAGGAAGATGAAGTCAGTGAAAGCAGCAGGCTCAGATGAGGTCACAGCAGATATGATAAAGATGCGAGGTGAGATAGGAGAGAAATGGCTCCTGAGGGCACTAATAGTCCGGAGAGAAAGGCATATCCCAGATGACTGGAGAATAAGCATACTCATGCCAGTGTACAAGAACAAAGGGGACATCCACAACTATGGGCAGTACAGAGGCATCAAACTCCTACCACATAGCATGAAAGTTCTGGACAGGGTGGTTGATAAACAGATACACAGAGTAGTACAATGTAAGATAGGAGATGAGCAGTTCGGATTCAGATCAGGATGCAGCACAACTGACTTGAAGTTTGCAATGAGACAGATACTTGAGAAGAAGCTAGAGATGAGGAGAGAGTCCAACTGGGCATTCCTAGACTTGGAGAAAGCATATGACAAGGTCCCAAGAAAACTGATCTGGGCAGTACTGCGGTGGTTTGAAGTCCCAGAAACATTGGTAGAATTAGTGCAAGCTATGTACAAGGACCCAGTGACTCAAGTATGAACAGTGTTCGGCCTCATAGAGGGGTTCCCAGTGTGACTGGGTGTACACCAGGGTTCAGCTCTGAGTCCACTGCTATTCATACTTGTGATGGACTACATTAGCAAACAGGTTGGAGGGGACAGATCAACAAAGCTGCTGTACACAGACGATGTGGCAGTACAGGCAGATGCTGAGCTAGAACTTCAGCAAAGGACAGGAGAATGGAATGCAAATCTGAAGGCACATGGGATGAAACTAAGCACAGATAAGATGGTGGTAATGGCAGCAAATTGGGGAAATCAGAAGAAGCTGAGAATAGAGATAGAAGGGAAGATAGTGGAACAGGTAAACAGCTTCAAGTATCTAGGAGAGGTGGTTGAGGAGAAGGGTAGTCTGAATGAAGAGGTCAAAGCTAGAATCAGAGGGGCTGGAGCCAACTGGCATAAAGTATCAGGTGTAGTCTGACAGAAGAATGCCAAAGAAGCTGAAAAGTAAGGTGTACAAGACAGTGGTGCGACCAGTACTACTGTATGGTACAGAAACCTGGGCAGTAAAGGCAGAATAGCTGAAGAAGCTACAGGTGATGGAAATAAAGTGCCTGAGAAAGGTGGTAGGATGTACACTGTGGGACAGACAAATAAATGAGGACATAAAAGCAAAAACCAAAGTAGCTCCAATTGCAGAAAAGATCAAAGAGAACAGATTACGGTGGTTTGGGCACGTGTAGAAAAGAAGACGACAATCTGTGAGGAAGATTTGGGACAGACAGGAAGAAGGTAAGAGGAAGCGAGGACGTCCAGCAAAGAGGTGGATGGATTGCGTGAAAGACCACCTATGACAGTCAGGCATGAGTGCTGAAGAAAGCAGGAGTATGGCACTGAATCGAGAGAGCGACAGTTTAACACAATACCTTGACCCTATGTAGAAGAAATGGGGAAAAGGGGGCTGATGATGATTAAGAATAAAGGGAACATTCACAACTGTGGACAGTACAGAGGTATCAAACTCGCATCACACTGCATGAAAGTGCTGGAAAGGGTGACTGATAATTGAATATGCAGAGTAGAAAGTAAGATGGCAAAATAGCAATCTGGATTCAGATCAGGATGAAGCAAAACTGACCTAATATTTGCAGCAACACAGGTAAGAAGAAACTAGAAATGAGAGTCTAACTGGGCATTCCTAGACTTGGAGAAAATATATGACAAGGTCCCATGAAAGACAATTTTGGCAGTCCTGAAATGGTTTGAAATCCTGTAAACATTTGTAGATGTACTGCAGGCACAGGGACCCAGTGACAAACACGAAAGAGTATTCAGATTCACTGAGGGGTTCCCAATGGAGATGGATGTGCATCAAGGTTTAGTTCTGAGCCCACTGCTGTTCATACTGGTGAGGGACTACATTAGCAACTGGTTGGAGGGAACACACAAGCAAAGCTGTTGTATGCAGATGGTGTGTCATTACAAGCAAACTCTGAACAAGAACTTCAACAAATTATAGAGGAATGGAGTACAAAGCTGAAGGTAGAGGGATGAAAGTGAATAAAAATAAGACAGCTGTCAACTGGGGAAATCAGAATAAGCTGAAAACAGAGAGAGGGGAAATTAGTGGAACAGGTTAACCTTCAAGTATCTGGGAGTAGTGGTTGAGGAGAAGGGAAATTTGAATGAGAAGGTCAAAGCTAGAATCATAGGGGCTGCAGTCAACTACTACAGAGTCAGAGGCAACCTATGACAGAAAAATGCCATTGAAGCTGAAAAGTACGGTGTACAAAACAGTGGTACAACCAGTACTACTGTATGGTACAGAAACCTGGGCAGTGAATCTAGAAGAGTTGAGGGAGCTAAAGGTGAAGGAGATGAAGTACCTGAGACTGGAGGGCATCAGAGCAGAAGCAAAAGTAGACCCAATTGCAGTGAGTCAGAGAGAACAGATGGTGGTGGTTCTGGCACATTGCAGGAAAGATGACAACTTGGTGAAAATGATTTGAAACATAGTAACCACAGGCAAACAAACAAATTGTACTTTAAACCACCAGAAAGATGACCAAGGTGTTCCAGAACAAAAGTTAGCACTCAGCTGAAATAAAACTTTTGTTCTGGAGCACCTTGGTCATCTTTCTGGTGGTTTAAAGTACAAAATGATTTGGAACATGCAGGAAGAAGGTAAGAAAAAATGAGGGCATCCAGCAAAGAGATGGATGAACTGTGTGACAGGAGACCTGCAATAGTGAAGCATGACTGTCAAAGAAGGTAGCAGAGTGGCACTGAACAGAGAGATGGCAGCAGTTGATGTGGCACCCCCACCCCATGCAGAAAAATGGAAGAAAGGGATTGATGATGGTGTATGAGAACCTGTACAGTACATTCAGCTACATATTCAAGGACTCCTAGCATTGCGGAATTATCCTGAGTCAGCCTGATTTGTAATTGTTATAAAAAAAGTATAGATATATAACGTGATAACGGGAGGAGTGCAGAAATGAAGGCTTCTGAATACAGTCCATGCACGACTTTTAACTGCTTATTTAAAATGCTTTCAATATAGCAAGACAATAAAATTACGAAGTAGACAAGCTGAATTATGTCTCCAGAAAGTACAGGTGTGTAAGAACTTACCACATAGTAGATGTCCTACTGATCACTATTGAAGTTCCAAATAACATGGATATCTGGCCAGGGTACAAAGCCAAAACCAGCCATATGTCTGACATATGACCTAAGCCCATGGGTGTAAGGGTACATAAGTGGACGTATGTGTGTGAAAACCTCAGACCATCTCAAAGCCAGGAGACCTGCAAAAAACTGAGGATACAAGAAAGATCAAAGGTAAAGGTCAGTTAAGAGGGGAGAAGGCAGAGAATGGCTCCTCCGTAGTCTAAGAGAAATAAGTTCAAACCTAGTTAAAGGCAAATAGGGGGATGGGATGGATGGGAAGGAATGCTGCAATAGTGATGAGTAAAGCATCTACTGTTACCACAGGAAGTTACTAGACTAATGGCCTGTGTCCCTTACACGCCTAGCCAAGTTCTTAACCTTACTTCCATGATCAGCACCTACTGCCCCTGTCCAAGAGGGATACAGGTGGAACCCCCAGGTGAATTTAAGGTCACCCATCCAAATCATTCAGATTGTGTTTGAAGAGGGCCAATGAGGTGTTCTGTTTGACATGAAGAGGAAGTCTATTCCAAAGGTGTGGTAATCTCTGGGAGACAGATATGTCCCTCCAGCAGGTTTTATTAATGTCACATACCAGCTTAAGGTCTCTAGATTAAGTAAACAGTGTACCATTTGACTTTCGGATATGAAGCATTCCCAATAATGCAGGGTCAGAGATTGCCATATATGCAAGGAAGAGATTACCTCTGAGTAGTCTGTATGGAACAGAATAAAGTGACAGCGATTTCTGATGATCCCCATAGGACAGATGGTGAAGACCTTACATTTTCCTTGTGAGGAGCCTTTGTGGTTTCTCCAATTGCTGCAGGTACATACTCACCCCACTCCTGATGAGGGAAGAGTACAGGGAGGTAATAACTTATTTTCTTTCTGGAAGCAATGCCCTTACTTATGAGATGAACAGCACAGAATGCCCTTCTTACCACTGTGGAGACATGCTGGTCAAAGGTAAGGTTGCTGTCAACCTGTGTGCCCAGGTCTCTCACCACTGACTGCATACTTAAGGTGTTGCTATTGATGTGGTAATTAGCAGGAACACTGCTTTTACCAAAAGGAATGATAATACATTTTTTGCATTGAGTTTAAGGCCATGACTTTAGCACCAATCATTTGTTTGTGTAAGACCCTCTTGTAGGATGTTGACATCCTTTGGAGATTCTATGACTGCTCCCAGCTTGCAGTCATCAGCCAACTTTGTCAGCCACAGACCTTTAGTTTTTGCTTGTACTTTGGAGAAATAGATTCCAAACATCAGAGGTCCCAGGACTGATCCCTGTGGAATACCACTGGTTACAGGTCTGCTACTGGAGGTGGAACCCCCTTGTTTGACTATATGTGTTCTATCAGTGAGACAGTTAGCAAACCATCTAATGATATATGGGTTGATACCTAGTTGGGTGAGTTTGCCAATTATGTCTGAGTGGGGGATGGTGTCAAAAGCCTTGGCTAAGTCGAGGTAGGCTGTATGCACAGATTCCCCCTCTTCAAGGGCCTTGCTGACTGTCTTGAAGAAGTTCGCCAGATTTAACAGGCATGATCTCCCTTTGACAAATCCAAATTGAGTAGGGTCAAGTGTCTGGAGGTTACCAATGTCTTCGTTGATAAGGTCCATGATGATTCTGTCCATGGCCTTGCAGATAAGGCTAGTCAGGCTAATAGGTCTACAGTTCCCTGGGTCAGTGGAAGCACCACCTTTGTGCAAGGGAATAACAGTGGCCTTTTTCCATACAGCTGGGATGAAGCCAGTGCTTAACACTATGACTGAAAAGAATACCCAACGGTATTGCTAATTCTTGTTGGAGCCCATGTAGAAGGAGGAACCAATGTTACCTGGGCCAAAAGGGAATCATCTGTAAGATTTTTGGTTTGTCCCTCTGGATCTTTAACTGTACCTTGGGTAACAGAGGCTGAGAAGGGAAAGCATAAAGGAACCTCCATTCCCACGGAAAGGACATGGCATTGGTCCTCCATGCCTGACAGCTGTAGTTGTCAGCTGTGAATGAAGACAAAAAGGTCTAAGGAATACCCTATTTGTGGACTATGTCTAGGAAGACCTCTCTGTTCAGCATCTATTTGTGAGGGTCTTGCCTTGATCTGCTTAGAAAGTCTGCCATGACGTTCCCCTGAAAGGGAATGTCAACTGCTTGGAGGGACAGGTTTGCTTTTATGGCCTGTTCTCATGCTAGAAGGGGTAATTTGGACAGCTAAGACTTTGCTCCCCCTTGTTTTTTTTTTTTTTACCACATGACTGTTGTGGTGTCTGTGACAATTCTGAGGGAACCTGGAGAACAAGTGTGACAGAAAATCTGCAGGGCCTCTATTACTGCCCACATCTCCTTCAGGTTGATGTATTCTCTCATCTGATTTAATGGCTACTGCCCATGGATTCTCAGGGCTACAGTGCAGGTCCGGGTAAGGTATCTGTATCTTGAAATGAAGGGCTGGGTTGAGGTTTACCTACGATATCCATCACTGAAATTCTCTTTTTAGAAAAAAGAAGGGGGATCTGGGTGTTCAGAGGATGGGAATGCTGGGACCAGATACATTTCAGGTACTATGGAATATTTTCATATGGAGGCTGGTGAAGGGCACCATGTGTATGGTTGCTGCCATGAATCCAAGGGTTCTAAAAACTTTACTTGCAGTGCAGGACTGAAGGGCTGGAAGAAACTGGAAGTAGCTGGAGAGGGCCTGTACCTCGCCTTGTGGGAGGAAGGCCCGCATGAGTTGCATGCCCAGTCTGCAGCCCAGAAAGATCAGGTCTTGGGTAGGATTCAGAGTGAACTTTTAAGTTGATCATGAACCTAGACTCTGTAGGTGCGACATAGCGAAGTTGAGATGCTACAGAATGATCTGCTGAGATGGTGCCTGTATTAACAGGTCATCTAGATATGTGAATATTTGAATTCCCTGAGTTTAGCAAAAGGTGGTAGCTGATACCAGGGGTTTACTATCGTTAGCTCGAATGGCAAAACATTTGCAATTCGAAATAAAGAAAATGTAAACCGAAACAAAAAATTTCCAGTGTACATAATGTTGCCCCAAATGATCGACACATTTGAGTCGACACTGTCGCCGAAAATGTGACGTGATAGCCGTATAGAAGCTGATGTAAATCCAACTCCTATATGACATATCACGTTTTTGCAGGGGGGCAAGCCCCCCTGCGCCCCCCACACCCCCTGCTACTAATTTATTCCAACTCAGAGATCGCACTACACTGGGGATATGGATGAATTTCCTATCTCCACTGTACTGCGATCTCGTACATATAGTTGAACACACTTATGCAAATGCGGTAGTGCATTCGCATAAGTGTGTTCGACTATCCAACTCACTTTTCATTTTGCGAACGACATTCTGATTTTCGGCAGCATAACTGCCGACAGCAGGTCGTTTGCTGAAATGATAGTAAACCAATACCAGGCACTTTGTAAACACCCAGAGAGCTGCTGACAGTCCAAGGGGTAAAGTAGAGAACTGAAAGTGTGATGAACAGAAATTCTGAGAAATCTCCTGAAGGAATGGTGACTGGGGATGGGGAGACAGGCATCCTTCAGATCCCAAGTCATCAGGAAGCCCTGAGGGAGGATGAAAGGCAAGATAATCTGGAATGGCATTTTAAATGAGGGGACCTTGAGAAATGTACTGAGAGGGGACAAATCCAGTACAGGTTTCAATTTTCCTTTCTTGAGTACTAGAAAAAGTCTGGAATAAAATCCATATCCTATGAACTGTTGTAGAACATGTTCTATTGTACCTTATTGGAATGTGGCTTGTAGGATAGGAGTAAGAGGTTTACTTGTTTGGGAGGGGGTGGAGGGATGCCTCTGAAAGGTGGAATGTCCTTTCAAGTCATCCTGTACCTCTGCTGAACAATGGAAAGGACATCTGTCTGAAGATATGAGCAGCCAAACTGAAATAGCTGACGTTAGTCGTTTTCATAGAGGGAGTGATGGACTGAGGGGGGGGGGTAGGAGGAGGCAGAAAACAGGCTTATTTGTCTGGATAGGGAGGCCTCCCAGACTTAGAATCCTTGTCAGGTTTATTTTAAAATCTCTCTCTCTCTCTATAGGCATTTTCTTGCCCTTCTGTGGAGGTCCCTCAGTCTATGGGAGAGAAGTAGGTGGGCTTGGTCGTGCAGCTTCTCTGATAACTGGGGAAAGAAGTGAAGAAAATTTATCTGCAATCCTTCATAATTTTACCTTGCTCTTGCATGGCTTTAAAACAGGTTGTCAGCTTCAGGGCCAAATAATAATTCTCTATTTTGGGGTGAATCCAGGAGCTTAGCTGTAATGTCTTTAGGAAAGGACTGTGAACAAAGCCATGCATACCTTCTCATGACAGATTCAGTAGCAGCTCTGGAAGAAGCTTCCATTGCAGCAGATGCTATGTCTAGCGACCTGTGAAGCCTGAGCCACCACTGACTTGGTCTGCTGCTTAATGTCAGGGACTTCCAGAGAAGACAAGTTTTATTCCAATTAGCCAGAATAGACAGTAGATATTCTGTCATTTGAGTTTGGTAACTCACAGCTCTAAATGCAATGTTAAGAGATGTATCGTTTTTCCAAGTCTATCAAATGCCCTGCTATCTTTATCTGACGGAACAGCATTAGCAGCATGTTATAGCTTGGAGGGCTTTCTGTAGAAATAGAAAAAAACCCAGAAGGATCTGCCAAAGGATTCTTACAAAGGAAATTTACGTCTTCAGGCACTTTATAAAATCTGTCAAGATATTTTGTGTTGGAGTTTGAGAATCAGGAGCAGAGGAAGTGGATGCAAAGGCATCCAGAAAGCCCTTCAGAAAAGTAGGAATAGCTGCAGGCATAGGGGTGCCTATCTCTAGCAAGCTGTAATATCTTTTTTTAATATATCAGAAATTTGTCTAGATTTTGACTCAAAATACTTCATCATATTAGACATGGTTTCCCCATAGGGAATTTCCTCTACAGTATAATCAGGGGATAAAGTACTCTCACCATCAGAGGCCATTGCGCCTATGGAGTGAATCTGAGAAGAGCAGGTCATGGAATATTCATCTGAATTAGACTCCATCTCATTTTCCTCTGAGGATGTCTCAAGGTGTCTATTCTGAGTGGCAGAAGGAATAGCAGCAGGGAACAAAGGATGGCAGTTTGAGAGCCAAAAATAGTCTTAACTAGGCCCTGGGAGAATTCTATCCACTTTTTTTCCAGGGATGTCTGAGGAGGGGAAACATATTTGTTTTTTTTTGTTTCTTCTTTGTCAAGGGAGTGAAGTCTGCTTTAATGAGTCATTGCAGATCCGACTTCTGACCTACCTTGATTAAGGACCCTGGTACCTCTTCCTGAACTAATATTTGTGAAATAATCTCTGGTCCTCAAAAAAATAATAAGACAAGGTTCTCCCTTCTCTCCATCGTCAGTAAGAATAGTTGTATTGGACATGCTGGAATCAGATAATTTACCAGCCTCTGGCATGGTGGCAGTAGCAGGAACCTGAGAAGCATCGAATGCACTGCGGGTTCAGAAAATGACTGGGGAATGTCTGAGCCCAACTGGGCAGTCAAAGGATCTGCAAGACCTGCATTCAGACTGGTGGTGAGACAGTCTAAAGTTTTCATGCTCATATGTCTGCTTATATAAGGCTTAGGTCACATGTTGGACGTATGGCTTTATGGAAGGTTTTGGCTTTGGTAGCTCAGCTGGACGTCCAGGTTATTTGATGAAATAACCTAACAGATTGGACTACTGCAACAGTGATCTAAGGAAGGACATCTAACTAATCAACTGTAAGTAGGATAAGAAAACAAATAAAAGGTGGCAATCAACCATGCAAAAATGTAAAATTGGGCAGAGAAAAATCCACACCCCAGGTAGTTCTTAACCATTCCCAGTTTCTGGCCATAATGACTATGTTTACATTTCTGCTAGGTGATTGCATGACAATATGCGAATAAAGGGTGGTATAAAGATGTAGTATTATGCAACCCCACTCATGAAATGTAAAATGACCTGGCTTGAGAGCTTATCAGAAAGCACCTTGGTGTACTTTGACATTCTGTAGTATTTGTCTGACACTCCCATCTGTTTTCCACCATTCACTATTCCAATGCCCATTACTGTCTTCTCCACCTCATATGTACAGGATGTGCAGTGACTTTGATGCCATATGTGCCTGCATACTAATCTGCAAAGCAACACCAGTGTGAAATATGCTAGTCATTCCATTATAAATACAATACTTCAAATAATTCCAATATGTAGTTAACCAAAACAGAATTTTAACATAGTTATCAATTTTAAACTATCAAAATGGCAATAACAAGGAAACAGTTTCATATTAAACTATCTGCATTTTTTTCTAATTCAAGAATCCTTAATAAATGCTCCAGGTAGGATTCAATCCTCAAAACATGCTAAAATTTTTATTTTGCCCTTTTGATAAGCATAGCTATCTCCTGAGTCTTGAATGCCTCTCTTCCTGTGCAAATCTGACCTGCTAGATGTTCCAGCTTACCCTAGGTATATACCAAGGGGAATAAACTGCTACAAAAAGAAGGTGGATGAGAGATTAAGGCACACCAGTCCAGAGTCATCTTAGTATACTCATTTTTTTTCTTGCTTTAGAGAAGGTGGGACATACACTGACAAGTCAATCCACCTTGAACAACAAAAGCACACACAACAATGCCTGGTTACAGATGGAACTCCAGCTTCCTCTAGGGTCACCTGCAATGCACTGCTACTATTCCCAGTCGTCAATCCCACATAAAAAGAGCAGGTGTCACTGGGCATTCTATCTTTTCCACTTTGGCTGTCTTCCCAAAGAAACAACTGGAGTTCATTTCCCGACTCAATCCACAGATCAACAAATGTGCCAATATGCTGGCTTTTTTAGCAGCCTGCTTGAACAAAATTTCATACTTTTATTTCACCCAAGAACAATTAATATTTTGTGTAATTCATACCTGTTCTCTGCTCTGCCAGTGGAGTTGTCGCCAGTGGTACAGTTTTCAGGTCGAATGGGGTCTCCAAAGGCTCAAGTGTGTACTGGTGTAGTGCCCTCTCCAAGCCAGGGATAGACACAGTCAACCCTAATGAAGGACACACACAAAACCTGCTTTTAGTTATTCTGGTCTGAATAAATTAATGTAGCTGTAGTAAGTTTATTCCATAAGCAAAAGACACTGCAGAGTAAAACAAGACCTGAATGACAAATAAAGATATCAAGAAACCAGTCATATTTGTCTCATAAATTACAGGCAGAGTGTGCGCTACATTGGTACTAGATGTAATTCACATTTTTAACAGCATCTTAAGCAGCAGGCTCTAATTTTTATCTGAAAATCTCACCAGCATATACACGCACTAGGGAAAAGTTTCCTAACAGTTCCAAGGCTGGAAGTGGTGAATGGCAATTTCTACAACCCCCCCCCCCCCCACACACACACACACACACACACATACACATATATATACATGCATACACACCCTGAAAACTCTCCATTAAACAATGTTTCTAAGGCTATGTCCAATCTTTCTCAGCTGGCTGCTGGCACTAGAAATAAAATTAAAAGTGAATTAAAGAATGGGTTAAACCCTAAATCATAAATCCTTCCTTTAGCTTTATGGAGGAAGACTGGCAGACAGTCAGATCTGTTAAAGGAAATGTTTCAGAGATATGGAGTTTATTGTAGGTACCCAAGTAACTACACCCATCTTCCTTACAGTACTTTAAGCAGATCTGCATTTTCTTTTGAATTCACCCCAAGCAGCTATGTCAGGAAAGGAAGACGAACTTATGTCAGGAAGTGCTGCAGGACAGTCCTACCAAAAATTGCTATGGGCACAGAATATAAATTTAGGCTACGGTGTTTAGTGAAACTGTAAAAGCTAGATCAGGTTGTAGCAGTACTGATACTGCAAACAAAAGACCATTTACTCCAGCCTTACACCACTACCAGATCCCCGAGATCAAGAACCCAACACCTTCTCAAGGTAACAAACTTTAAAAATGAGGCAGGTAGATCTGTTTATAGCCACTTCATCTCTAAAATCTGGAACTCCCTTCCAGCCCACATAATAAATAACAACTTCACCACCCAATTCAAAAAACTACTCAAAACACACTTCCTGAATCACAGATTATGTACCTGTACTACCCCTGGATAGTAACTCGTATGTCTCTGTTTCCAGCAACCAGAGTAACAGCTTATCTACTGCTTTTGTAATGTCTGCATGGGGTAATAATACCACTGAACACTGTAAAGAAATCTAAAGGACATAGCATGTCTCTCATGTGTAGAAATGAGTTATGGAAGTTATCTACTCTATCTTCTTGCTATACTTGCTGTTAAACACCTCTACAACATGTACATATTAATGTAGCCTGTGAATGTTGGCAAATACACTCTTTGGTTAACTCACTATATTATATTTACTATACTTCTATAAGAAGTATAAGGATTGTGTACTCTATATATTGTTTAATGAACCTATTGGTTAACGTCTTTCTCTTGTTAATGATTTTTCTGCTCTGGAGCTTTTCTCCCCGGGCCTCCACTGAAAATGGACATATATCCAGTTGGACTCTCCCGGTTAACAAATGTAAAATAAAATAAATAAATAAAATTTTGTGTTCTGCCTCCTGATGTGTTTTTTCTTGCTATGCCTGCCAACCACTGAGCAGGTACTTCTGTTCTCCTATCTGGGTAGTCTCTGGTGACGGCCAGGGCAGGCCAGAGGGTGTGTCATACAGACAGCCTTTGTAGTTATTGTGCCCTTGCCAGCATCCTATCAAAGTATGTGTTTTATTTTGCACTGGCCCTGATCCTACCATTATGTTGTTGATGTGCATCTGCATCATCACAAAGGCATCCTCCCCCAAGAATGCGTGAGAAGGCAAGCATCACTCACTCTCATCCTCCTTTGCACCACAGAGCTGTGAAACACCTTTAAAGTAAAAAGTGGAAACTACTACCTTGAAGTATGGCAGAGTGGAATTTAAAATGATCAGGAAGGAGCTTACAGCCACTTTTTTAAAATAGAATACAATGCAAAACAACAGCCATGCACTCAAGTTTGTTTAGTGATGAGTATGCGAGCCCTGTCTATCAAATAATTTTGCCCATTTCAGAAATGCTCTACAAAATGTATTCCCTCTGATCTTCTTTATCAGAGAACAGACTGACAAACTGATGACTTGGTAGACTGTAATTTCTGAGACTGGCTTCAGGACCAATCTGGCATGTTATAGGATGCCTAGCTATAAAAGACTCTTCACACCAAAGGGTCTTTAGGTCTAAAATCCTTAGGATAGCAAAGTACAGTTTTGAGTTAGTTGCCCTTACCCATAACATTCAAATTCTTCACTACTGCAGTAACCTTTAGGCTATAGAGGTTGCATCCTGCCCAGGACACAAATGTCCAGCTTCCAAAAGCCACACCTTCACTCTGACTGCTGAGTTAACAGCCCTGAGGAAGGAAATTATCAGCCAGAGAGTGAAGAAATCTTCAGGACTTCTTGTCCAAAAGTAAGAGAGCATATTCAGCCTGAAACTCTGAAAGATATAAATAACTTTATATCCCAACGACTTAGATACACAACTAGGGGGATGGGGGGGTATGGCTACTCCAACAGTGAAGAATTTGAACATCTAGCATTATGATACGTACAAATTTTACAACTGTACCATGTTCATCATTCCTACTGCTGCAGTAACCTTTAGGCCATATGGATTTACTACCAAAGCCTGTCCAACCAGTGAGGAGGAAGGATATGGATTCAAGAACACCTGGGGAATGGTCCTAGCAAGACTTTCCTGGATCTAGAAAAGGAATCCAGTAATGATTTGTAAAATATGTACAGATGACCATGTAGTCACCTTTAGAATACTTTTGAGTCCACCCCTTTACAACATTCCATTGAGGAAACTAAGGTTTTTGTAGAATGAACATTTGTACTGCCTGTAACTGGGTTACAACGGTGGGAATAACAAAAGACATCAGCTGAGGACAACCATCTGGAAATAGTCTGTTTTGATATGGGTTGTCTTTTCTTTGTCCCAACATAAGAAATGAGTAACTGACTTGCTTTTCTAGACTTTGTAAATACCTTTTGAGCTGCAGTTAATCAAAAGGACAATTCAGAGAACTGATAATGTGACCATGACACAGAATACCTGAAACATTTCCTGTGGCTTGCTGTTATGGGAATATGATGATATGCAGGTTTTTAACTCTAATGTTAATAATAAAAAAAAAAAAAAGACAACTTCATTGGGAAATGAAAGGTAACAGATTCTGAAGGGTCAACATCTTGAATTTTGGTACTTTCACATACAGATTTACAAATGAAAGCTGTAGTAGTCTCCAAGAAGAAACATTCTGAAATAGAAGCTTTTGCACACTTGATTTAATAACAATGGTTATATTATTCCTAGAGTGATCAAGTGCAGAAGAACCTGACGAAAAAACTTTTTGCTTGTGAGGATGGACAGAAGCACATCTGAAAGGAGCACACAAGAGTCTGAAGTACTCGGCCATCAAACAGGAATGTAGAGGGAGGGCTAGGGAAGGGTGAAAGAATGCTGGTATAACCATTCTGAAGTATTACTGTCCCTTTTTTGTAAACCTTGTTTCTTGTTACTCCCCTCCTGTCAACTCATTTAGGCATTTTATTTGGCTTGAGAAGGCATTGATCGAGTGTTCAATTTTTTAGAAGGAAAAGAGGAGTTGGGAGATTTGTAAGAGGGGCAAGAAAGGTCTTGGAAACTCCCCTTATTAATTTCCTTCTCATCAAAATTTTTGAAGACCTGGGGAATAACTAGGGCAAACAAATTCTCCTTATCTCAAACTGAATCTAACATTTCAGACTTAACTTTTATTTTTCTAATTAGGTAATGTACTCACCATAACTAGGCATTTGTGTTGTCCATTTTCATTCTTCCTCAATGTATGGGTTTATGGATCCGATCCTTGGATATGACCCGGCTGCATTTTGCAGACTTTGGATACAACTCTCAAGCTCCTCCATCTACCCATAATGCCCTAGTCCATCCCCAATACCTTAGATTGAGTTTGCTGAAATAATGAATGTCAGTAAATAATAGAACAGGTTAGAAATTAGAGCAAGGCTCAAACCTGGAACTACAAAACAAAAAAATCCATCAGGTCACCCCAGATGATGACAGGAAGGGGGAAGGAGAAGTGAAAGTCGAGGAAGAATGATAATGGACAACACAGATGCCTAGTTATGGTGAGTACATAACTTTTATATCAGATGTTGCTCTTTTCATTCTTCCTCAACGTATGGGACAGACCCTCACCCCCCCCCCCATCTAAAGAAAATCTTGGGTGGCCCTTATGGAAGGATATTCTGGAGAACTGCTGAACCAAAAGGCAGCTCTGCTTCTGGAAATGAAGTCAATTTGTAATCAGTAACAAACGTATGAGCATTAGACCATATGGCTGCTGTGCAAATATTATCAATGGAAGTTCTTAACCAGGAGGCAGATTAAGTGGCAATGGGTTTAGTTGAATGGGGCTTAAGCGGTCTGGTAGAGAAAGGCCTTGCTAAGAATAAATCCATGAAATGCAGTTAGTTATCTATTTGCTCAGTGTAACTTTAGAAATTGGAGATCCTGGTCTACTAGACGAAAAAGAGACAAACAACTGGTCTATTTTCTTGAATTCTTTTGCTCCAGTACAGACATAATTGTCTATGTACATCCAACAGATGTAGCATGTAAACTCATCTGTTTGAAAATTTTGGAAAGAAGAAAGGTTTGATTAATATTAGATTCAGAAGCCACTTTTGATAGGAAAGAAGGGTTGGTTCATAAAGTAACCCTGTGTTTTATGAAAAATAATGTAAGGAGCTTTCAACAAAAGAGCATGGAGTTTGGATGTTCTTTTAGCTGAAGTAACAGCCACTAAAAGGGCTGTTTTTCCAAAACAGGTACTTTAAGTCAGTTTTTGCTGAAGGCTCAAAGGGTTTTTGAGTCAAACCTTGCAGTACTACTGTTAACTCCCAGGGAGGTGAAGGGTCTTTCAGTGGAGGTCTAAACAAGAAGGTGTCATTTTAAAATGCCTTATATAACTTAGAAGCAGCCAAACAAGACTTTTTATTCCCTGAATGATAACTTGAAATGGCTGCCAATTGCACTTTGATTGTGGAAATACTAGCACCTTCTTTAAAGAGAGACACTAAAAAATGTAGTACAGCCGAGACAGGGGCAGCAAAAGGATCAATGTAATTTTCCAGAGCCCAGATTGAAAATCGTTTCCATTTACTTTTGTTTATCCTTTTAGTGGAGTCTTTTTGCGAGGAAGTATGGCATGTACTGGGAAAGAAAGCCTGAGTTGCCTGACTATTAATGGAATTGGAGAAACCAAGTGGTTAGTTTGAGGGCTGGGATATTATTTCATCCCTGAGGGATGTGACAAGAGGTCTGGACTTGGGTCCAGTACCCAGGAGGATATCGAAGATGAGACCAAAGGAAGGGGAACCACACTTTGTGAGGCCAAAAAGGGGCAATGAGGATGACCGAGTTCTTCAACTGACTGAGTTTTCTGTAAAAATTTTGGAATCAGAGGTACTGACGGATAGGAGTATTGAAGGCAGGAAGGCCATACGTGGACTACAGCATCTCTCAGTGGCTCTCCCCGAGTGGGTATCAGGGCAAAATGCCTGCTGCACTTGTTGTGGGGAGATGTAAAGAGGTCACAGCAAGGTTGTCCCCAATGACAGAAAATTTTCTCCCCACTAATTCATTGACAGACCACTCGTGGGGCATCAGAATGGACCTGCTGAGCTTGTCCACTAGTACACTGGATTTCCCCAGAATGTGTTGCTATTAGAAAGCAGATAGAGGAGAGCATCCATTGCCACACACTCATAGCTTCTTGGCAGAGGGGGCAAGATCAGGTTTCCCTATGTTTGGTGAGGTACCAGACCACAAACATGCTGTGAGCTTGACCTCCAATAGTCCTAGAGGGAGAATATCTTGAAATGCCTGCAATACTAAAAGGACAGCTGTCATCTCCAGAACGTTGATGAGCAAATTAGTCTCTGGGGAGGGGACTATGTGCTTTGGACTGTACTTCCCAAGTAATGCCCCAACCCAACTGGGAGGCGTGCATGGTAACCGTGGCTAATGGAAGAGATAGGATGAAAGGCCAACATAGGTAAATGTCATCTGACTGGATCCACCAGCAAATATAACTTTTGCATATCTGAGTAAGTTTGAATGAAAAGGATAGGGGCTGTCGAAGAATAGACCATTGAGCAACTACAGTCCATTGAAGAACATGAACAAAATAACATGCTAATGGGACTAGTACTACTGATGCTGCCATGGAACCTAGGGCTTGAAGAAGTCTTGCAGGAGGAGCAGGATTAGAAAGAATTTGATGAACCTGATACACACCGAGAAGGTAAGGAAACAATACAATTTATTCTGTTAAGGTGGGCACCAACGAACTCCAGGCTCTGTACTGGTATCAGTTTGGATTTGGCAGTATTGACTATTACGCCTAGTGACTGGCAAATCTGGAGCAAATAGTCTCTGGGCTGTTCTAAGAGATGCATGGTTGGGGCGGTGAGAAGCCAATCATCTAAATATGGAAACAGTTGAAATCCTTGTAGTCTCAGGTGAGCTTCTACCACTGCCATACACTTGGTAAACACCCTCCTGGGGGCTGTGGTCAGTCCAAAGGGCAGAGCTCTGAACTGGTAGTGATGGCCTCCCAGCTGAAAGCATAAATGTCTTTGGGAATACCTGGCTATTTTGATGTGATAGCATGCATTCTGAAGATCAATGGAGCACATCCAGTTGTCCTTGTGTAGAAGAAGTGCCTCACAAATTGCTTAGATTCCAAACTGATCCCATATCCCCTTTTTTGGCATTAAAAAGAATAGTAAGTTCTGAATCCTTGGTCTGGTGGGACCTCCTGGAGGACTCTTTGTCCACCACATTTTGAATTCCTTGACTGGGTGGAATGTCAGTGAGCTTCGTCCTGCTGGAACTGGGCATGTGGGAAAAAGGTATTAGGTAACCTCTGGATATTATTTTTAGCACTCAAGAATCTTTTGTTATAGCAGCCCAAGCTTCTGGGTGCAAGGGAAAGCGCCTCCCAACTGTCTCCAGAGACAGACAATCGGGCATCCATTCAGGAACAGTGAAAGGGTCTATCTGGGAAGGATCTGCGGGCCTTCTCTGGAGCATGGATGACATCTTTCATTTGAACTCCCTCCTCTGCCTCTGAAGGAGCTGTCTCCACACGAGTCGTGGAAAGTTCCCTGGGATTTACAGAACCACATTTTCTTACCACCTCTCAGATTCCTTGAAAAATAGTGCTGAGGGGTAGAAAATCAAATTCGTACAGCAGACAACGTCTTTCGTTTTTGTTCACTGCGGGAAAGCTTTTCTTTCACAGAAGGGCCAAACAATAATGTTCCATCAAAAGAAGCATTGATGAAAGAAGACTTAAAAGGCTCCACAAAGTTGCATAGCCATATCCAGGCATGTGTTCTTATGGCAATGCCTGAACCAGCCCATAAGGTACCTTCTTCTGCATGACAGATCAACCTCATGGACGCATTTGAAATAGATAAAAGATTGGTCAGTTAAGAAGATGATCTTTGCGATCTTCCACAGACATGGACTTCAAGAGAGATTTTGGCAATTCTTTGGTCAAATCTCTATGTAGTCTTGTAAAGTGTGCTAGTTAATTCAGGGACTTCAGAGCAACAGTCGTGGAAGCAAACACATGCTTTGCAAATCTGTCCAGCTCCCTATATTCTATGATAGGGGGGGTGAACAGAGGAGCTCTGTTTTCGTGAGTCACCACCACAATCATTGCATCAACAGGGTCCTTTGCTCCAGTGGGGTTTATACTTTGGAGGGGTTAAAATCTTGTTTGGGCGGTGTGAGATATGTTCAACTGAATCAGTTTCATTCCATGCATGGCGACAGACTAGGTCGATAAGCTCATCAGCCGGGGGAGTAACTCAAAAAGTAGCTGGGCCAACACCAAAAGCCTCTAGAGATACTGACTTCTCAGGAGAAGTATTATTAGAGAGCCAACCACCTTTCTGCTTAAGCATCTCTAAAATGTCTCCAAATGAGACAACAGGTGGTGATCTGCAGGATCCTTCCCCCTCATTGAAATGAGTATCTTCAGTCAGAGATTCCAAAGGAGATTCTATGTGCCTCCTCTTGCATGTTCTCTTCAGGTGAACCTCCTCAGGGGGATGTTCTGGTGAGGTGTCCAAGAGAGGGGTGGTTCTTCCAATGGAAGCTAGATGGAACTGGCTGTCCCTGTGGAGTAGGACTGATTGAATCACAGATCAGAAACATACAGAGAAATGGGGAAGGATCCAAGGACATTATGACAGACTGGATCCCTAGAATGAGATAAAACCATTTCACCAACCTCACAGGGAGACGGAGACAGAGAAGCCATTCTGGACAATGGCAAATACCCAAGTGTCCGTGGTTATCTATTGCCAAAAAAAGAAAAAGAAGCAGCCAACTTGAAAGCCCAAGGAATCTGGCTGAGGGATTAGGAGCAGCTGACTTTCAAACAGAAGCAGGTTTGTCAGGGAAACAAGGCTTTTGACTCTCAGAATCCTAAGAAGGCTTGTCTGGAAAACCTCTCCTAGGAGCCTTCCTGCCCCTAGACGGCTGTTTAGGATGCTTATGAATAAAATAAGGCTTAGGACTGTTTTTCTGAATCTTAACACAAGAGTGAAAAGGTCACACAGAAAAAACAATCAATAAAATCTAAATGAAAACTCCAGCCAAGCTAGAATTTCCACTGAGTGACCTCTTAAACCTCTTGTATCAGAGGCACATGGGATATATGCAAATAACCCTTATGTACATCAGGTATCTCAGCTATATGGAGATTTTGAATACCAATAATTTATTTCTTTTGAAGTTGTTTCAATGGACAATTTCAGGCCAATAAAGCTAAACCCCACTAGCTGAGGATATGCATATTTGACCTTGTTATGAACTCATCATCCCAGCACAAGCAGAGTGTTTGATTTGCATAAGAAACACAGGGATGTTATACCCAGCTGATGTCCATTACCATTATGGTGACTGCAAAATATTCCAAATAACAAACTAAAACAATAGGGGGTCATTTGCATATATCCCATGTGCCTCTGATACAAGAGGTTTGAGAGATCACTCGGTGGTAGTTCTAGCTTGGCTGGAGTTTTCATTTAGTTTTTACTGATTGGTTTTTCTGTGTGACCTTTTCACTCTGTTTTGGTTTGTTAGTTGGGATATTTTGCAGTCACCCTAATGGTAATGGACATCAGCTGGGTGTAACAGCCCTGTGTTTCATATGCTTAGTCAAACATTCTGCTTGTGCTGTGCTGATAAGTCATAACAAGGCCAAAATATGCTTATCCACAGCTAGTGGGGTTTGGCTTTATTGGCCTGAAATTGTCCATTGAAATGACTTAAAAAGAAATAAGTCATGGGCATTCAGAATTGCTATATAACCAAAACATCTGATGTTCATAAAGGTTATCTGCATATATCCCATGCGGTTCTGATACAAGAGGTTTGAGAGGTCACTCACTGGAAGTTCTAGCTTGGCTGGAGTTTTCATTTAGTTTTTACTGAATCTTAACAGGAGAGACAAAGATTTGTTTAAACTCCTGCATAACTTTTCCCTTATCCGGAATGGTCTTAAACAACTTAGCAACAGCAGTGGAAAAGACATTATGGTTACCAAAGGGAGAATCCAATAATTTGGTTTTGATGTCTTCAGGCACAGGCTGGAGGCACAACCAAGAAAACCTCCTCATAACAGATCTAGATGTAGTTGCCCTACAGAAGGCATCAACAGCAACATCATAACTACATGTAAAAGAAAGATCAGCCACCTAAAAAGTAGAGCTTAAAAAGGGAAATGGCAGATGTATTACCCTCTGAATCAGGCAATCAGCTAAAATGCCCCCAAGTTGGGAACTGATGAGTTAGGACACATCTAGTCATATGGGTATGGTAATTAATAGCCCCTAAAGGCTAAGGTAGTAGAGGTATATACTTTTACCATATGGCATGGCTGTCCTTATCAGACAGGTAAAAGCTTAGAAGAAGACGAAAGCAACTTGGAAAGTTTATCAGTGGCTACAGAAATAACAGCAGGATCTGAGAAAGGTTTTTATATAAAAAAAATTGCTGAGCTTCAGGAACTTTATAGAACCTGTTCTAATTTCTTAGGGGTATGTGTTTGAGAGACATGGCCTGAGAAGCTGCAGTGAAAGGATCCAAAAGGGCAGGCAGCACTGGAAGGACTGCAGAAGGCCAAAGAGAATCTATCTGCAAGAGTTCATAGTAACCTTTTTGAACACTGGAAACAGGGCAGCAGTCCCACTTAAAGTGTTCCATCATATGAACCACCACATCCCCAAAAGACAACTCTTCCATAGGACAGTAAGAAGAAAGTGAATCCTCTTCCTCAGACCCCCAGGACAAAGGGAGAGTGGGCCTGCGAGTAGTAGTCCAAGGACTACACACCACAGTCTAATTCTTCATCAGAGGAATCAGAGTCCATTATGAGTGTTTAGAACATGTGGAAAACCAGAGAACAGAAGCAGGAACAGATTATCCTTGAAGAAGCTTAAGAGCCACAACAGCATTGAACTGACCCAGAATAAAATTCTGCCATTCTTTGTGGGAATCCTTAGCCATAGGAGCCATTTGCCTACTTTTCTGCTTCTTTTTACAATGGAACATCAGCTTTAACAAATCTAGGAGGTTCAAACACCTGCCTAGATTCAATGAGGGCACCAGGCACCTCTTCTCTAACAAGTATTTTGGGAATCCACCAAGGCCCCTCTGAAACAATTAGCCATGGTTCCCACCTTACATCTGCACCAAATGTATGAACATCTTTAGCAGACGTGCTGGTATCCAGCTTATGTTGGCCTCCAACTAGGTCATAGCAGAGGGAGCTGACAGCGGTATAGGTCAGTCCCTAGTATTCTTTATCCAACCTGACTGAGAGGGCCGGTGGAGGCTGAACAGCAGCAGCAGGAGGATCATTTTGCACCATTTTGGATTTCTTTTTACGTGATGGCTGAACATCAGGAGTGGACAGATTTGGCCATGGTACTCGGAGCCAAAACCTTAAATCACTGGTTCTCCAAATAAATGGAATGGGACAACAGATGAATTCAGAGCATCTTAGGAACAAAATATCTTATAAATCTCACACTATGTAATGGTTGTGGATAGCATCCAAACAAAGTACTGTTCGAGTCTGCCTTTATGGGCAATCTGCATCCCACACTCGTATATTCCCCTCCTGGATGACATGTAAACTAAAGTGAAAGGAGAAAAAAAGAAGAAAGAGATCCCAGTAGGGCACTTATCTTTAGAAGGCTCAGAAAACTAACTCTGGAAATGGCTTGCAGACCAATGTCAAACACAGCATTTAGACTGGAGGTAAAGAAGCCCTGAGGATTAGGCACTTGGTACCTCACATATGTACTTTACAGTTTTGCACACAGGATACAAGTCAGATGTATGACGTTCAGAAAGTGTAAAGGCTTTGGTATTTTGGCCAAATGTTTGGCTTTCCTTGGCAGCATATCCCAAGACTAAAGAATACTGCATCAGTGATAAGGAAATACATCACGATAACACATCAAACAATCATGCATGCATCTTAAGGCACAAATGCCTATCCTGTCTGCTCATTTTGTTAATTCAAACAAATTTTCTTTATCCTTCAAATTCTGTATTGCTTCCTGCAAGTACATGAGTTTAGTATTAAACTGTACAGGCCAAACAATTCATAGCCCTTATGGTCAAGGTGCTTAACAAGCATCTTTGTTTTTTTCTTCCCGAAATTCAGACAGCTGGGCTCATGGTGGCAAATATTTTCTAAACTCTGACGCAGTAAATAAGTTTAAATTTTCATGATTACCTTTAGATTACAAAACATCCACTTTATCTTTGTGCAGCGACCTCTGCTTTACAATACACATTCAAATGCACTAAACAGAAGAAAAGTCCTGTCTGTGGATTACGCCAGTTTCAATATTTGGCAATAGCACTTCTTGGAAGGTAAATTTATTTTTGGCCACCTGAAATACAGTCCTATAATGATCATGATCTAGACAAAGGTAATGGTGTCTGGTGAAAAGCCATTTTGCTGTGAGGATATATCCTCATGATTAGAGTCAAAATAAAGAGGTGATTGAGACTGTGGCAAAATAAATTACTCTTCAACATCCAGATATAAAAAGCAGCTCCTTTAACATTTTTTTCTTAACAAGCTGTACCTTCAAAAGTAATTATCAAACGTTTTTAGTCTGTACTAACAGATGGTCCTTGGTGGGAATGTGTATATCTAATAATGGCCTGGATTGTCAAAAGTTAATGTAGTTCTTGCCCTTGGCTACCAATTTTCAATCTACAGCACCAAAGGATTTGAGGTGAGAGTCTCTACAACTGTTATTGCTAACAGTTCATATAGAACTACAAAAAAGGTACAGGGTGTTAACAACATGTTCTATATGGAGTGTCTCAAAGCCCTATCCCTATACTCTGTCCCCTACAGACTACTGATCTATGCCTAGCAGAAAAGGAATCGTTGGATCTCACTCTGAGGGATCTTTTGCATATCCATAAAACAAATAAAATCAGAATGACTTGATTTAGGGACTTAAATCTTCCTCATGATATAAATAGGACATGTTTGAGTAATAGTAAGTGTTTCAGAGACTACCCCTTCTCTGGAACAGGTTTCACATGCATGTGAAGTAGAATTATTCCCAAACTCAATTCAAAGGTAACTTGGACCAGTGAGTGGGGAATTAGAAATTCAACCCTGGTCTGGCACCAATATCCCTAATGAACAGAGACAGCCTGCAAATGCTTTACCACCCAAGCTCTAGCCTACATATACCCCTTAAAATAATCTTAAGGTACTTAAAATGTGTCAAGACATATTTGGAATGGATGCCTGCTCTTAAAAAGGCCCCTGTGGTCATTAGGCTACTACACACCTATGACACAAGGGTTTAGTGAAATAGAAAGATTAGTCAATGAAGTACCCCCTAGGGTGGGAAAATGAGTTCTAGAACATGCCCAAAGGTGATCACATCTAAAAAAAATGCACTAGTACTTTGGGAAGTGTCTCCAAGCTGGCTAACTTGTACATCCTCTCCCTTCACCCCAATCAGCATGGGGTCCACAACCAAGATAATTTCACTGAAGAAGCAAAAGATGAACAGCATGATAGCTTGATGACGTTATTTAGGCACTGAGGAGGCCTCTTCTAATTTTGGGGTTGGTCCGGTCTAGCAGAGGAAGAAGGGGAAGTCACATGAAGAAATCAAAGAAGGCCTCCATAAGAGGGGTGAAGGCCCTCTTCCTCCTTAGTAGGTTATTGAACAGCTCCTGGCTGAACATCAATTTCTGTAAAGGATGGCCATCCAAGATTTTTTTCCTGGACTTCATGAGGGATGAGAATCTAAGCCACATCATCCTGTGCAGACTCAGCAACATGGTCTTCAGTCAAAATTGCAAAACTGCAATAGGGATACAAGACACCCAAATAAGCTGTAAACAGGGTGTCTTGAAAGTCCTTGATATTATCAAGTGCCACACATTACCAAGGAAAAAGAAATAGGACAGGTAAGACGAACATTTGATGGCTTGGAGCTCCAGCATGGAAGAGGAGTAAACTCTTGACACACATGTCCAAGGATGAAGACTTCCTGACAATCAGTAGGCTGGAAAATGCAATGATCTTAAGAACCTACATGTTTTTATGGACTGAATAAATCATTGAATTTTGAATGTCATTTAAGAGGCTGAGGGCCTATGAGTGTTAGTTTATGACAACCAGATGCTATCATTTTTCTCTTGTGGATTTTTAAACTTGCAATATAACTGAATCAATTTGATGAAGTCACAGTTCTACAGATAGTGTTTTGAGATGAAAGCTCCCATTATTCACCATTTACTTTATTTTCTTTTACTAAAAAATTAACTTTTGATTACTCTTTGTCTCACTAAGTGTTTTGGTGACATTTTATCTAGTCTCTAGAACTTTTAATGGACTCACAATATGATTGAGGAGAGAAGCATTAGTATGTCTAATATTTTTAATGAGGTGACAGCTTGTTATGGACACTGATCTTTTTCAGGGCTTACAAGGCAAAAATCACAGTGCCCAGGCTGCCTTGATGGTATCCCAAATGATTGCTTCCAAGAGACGTGTAACCTAAAGCTATTCAGCCTCTTTCCCAGAATACCCCAAGCAATTCAGAGTGGAAGTGAACACAGACGTGAAGCCAGTTCAAGCTGTCTCTCACAGGCTTGATGGCATCCCCAAAGGAAGGGATCATCAGAAGGAAATAAAAGACTGGAAAGAGTGGGCTCATTGTCCTTGACCGTCTCTGACAATGTGGCTTTGTGACCCTAGGGCTTACAGAGCAAGTAGTAACATGACCACTCTAAGGCAGACTTGAGCTCACACAGGTGTGACTGACTCAAGTGATGGACTGGGTACAAGAATTAGGGGAACAGGAAATGGCACTTAACTGTGACCTTACCAGGAGCACCACAAGTAGCAGAGACCCATAATGGGCCTGGCATGCAATTCACACCAAACTATGTAATAATGTGCTCAGATACCAACAACTTAGGCTCCCACCAGATAATGAACATCCAAGATCATGCC
Source organism: Protopterus annectens (assembly GCF_019279795.1). Classification (NCBI taxonomy): domain Eukaryota; kingdom Metazoa; phylum Chordata; order Ceratodontiformes; family Protopteridae; genus Protopterus; species Protopterus annectens. The sequence goes on from NC_056739.1 coordinate 1,997,129,195, forward strand.
CAACTTCGACACATTACCTTGCAGGAAGACAAGATGGACCTTCCCCAATTAGGACCTGCTAGCCCACGCAAGCTAGGGGTTGGACAGTAGAAGACAGTCCCATGATCCAAGACCCCAATCCATGATGAAATGACCCAATATACCAATCTTTGGCATTAGGATGGTCATCCACAGGCCCAAACTGATGATCCACAGACAAGAATCTCAGGATACACTCAGGTCAGGGTGGGAGCCAAGAGCACAACACTGATGATCCACAGTCTGCATCTGAAGTACTGGATTGTACAGAATTCCCACCTACATTAAGAGAGCCCATATCCTAAAGTGTCCACTTTGACAGCAAGTTCTGGTTTGAGTTTGACCTCTTACAGCTTGTTCTCATGGTAATGCTGCAATTAAATGCTTTGGACTACAAGGAGAAATTTTCAAATGGGTTCCATGAGAAAAATACAACACAGATCACTGCCACCTTTGTGAAGTGGGCCAGCAATGTCTCACCTTTGACTTTAAGTAGCCAGGATGACCTTCACACACATTTAGCAGTTTTTGGTGCTGTACTGCTTCCCAAGACAGTACAGGCAATGTCAGTGTGAGGTGCTGCTAAAGATACAAGTTAAAAAACACTGAATGAGGAGATTAAGCATGCAAATGCAGAAAACAATGAAGGAGATATGAATTCTGAAAGAAAAAATGGTGGGCTCTAAGGACAAGTGGACTGCTGTACCAAACACAGAAGCAAAACATAATAATGGATTCATCTGTCCCTGAATGCAGGCATTTCCCGAAAGACCATTCAGAGTACTTCTGCTGGTGGACAAGAAATATCTTACCCAGGAAAACTAAGGAGGGCCCCTTGATGAAAGATAATCAATGTAAAGCAGCGCCAGTTTACAGCAAGCACTTAAATAATGGGATCCAGGATTACTGAGAAATAATTACCTCATACACATCTTTAAATAATGGGATCCAGGATTACTGAGAAATAATTACCTCATACACATCTGATGGTGACACTCATTCAGAATGAAAACTTGTCTATCACCAGGAATTATTCTTATGCTCAGTCATTAAAGATAAGCGTTTATGACTTGTTGAACTCATCTGAAGTTTTAATTCATACCAAGTAGAACAAAATGGTGCCATTCAAATGACAAGAATAAAATAAAACTATCCAAAGAACCAGTACAATATCATATCTAACAAAATATAAAAAAAATAATTTTTTGTTAAAACCTGAACCTTTCTGCACAAGTAATTAACCAATGGATTGTTTTACCATTCAGAATGTAAGCAGCACCGAGTGCTTTTTGCTTCTGTTCCAGTACACTCAGATAAAATGTGGCTCTGTCTCTTACTTCATTGTCATCATCCATCATGCATCTGCAATGAAAACAGCAATATTATACATCAGCAAAACATTTTCTGTACATCATTTGGTCAATGAAACATGAAAATTAGTATTGGGAAACATGGGTGACATAAGTCACATGCTCAAGGCAGGGGACTCCAGCTGTGTTCAAGAATGAAAACATTGTGGGTAACAATATATAAATAAATATGTATATACAAAGAAACCTTCTTAACTAGAAATGGCTTGAAAGTATACTACAAAAAAAGGCAGCATGGCTACCTACTCTGTGTTTCTTGTTCTATTATACATATATATATATATTATACATATATTTTTCTCCACACAATGTGAAATACAAAGCTTCAAAACATTAGGCAGCTGGTACTAAACAATGCTACAGTTTCAAGCTGTATGTGTGGTTTTGTTTATTTATACATTATGTAAGTACAACTGTGTAAAATCTTACCTTAGCAGTAGACGTCCCCCTCTTCACTGTTGCAGTATTCTTCACCTTAGGAATCTCCTGCTAAGGATAGCCCAATGTCCGGCCAGTATACCAAAACGTTTAGATAGTCTATGTGCCACATGTCACACAAAAGTTCCTCTTTCAAAACACAGGGCATAAAAGTGCTGTACGAACACAGTTACTCAGAATGAAATGCCCCAGAAGAGAACAGTATCTAAAGGACAAAGGAGGCTATGCACATCCAGAAGAAGAAAAAAAAAATCCAGATGGAAAAGGTAGACCCACTGCCAGGAGGGAAACCAAAACAAAACCCAAAAGAAAAAAAACAGGGGGAGAAGGGAGGGAGGGAGTGAATACTGCAACAGTGAATTGAAGGGGCTCTGCTCTTATGGTTAAGATTCTACATGGCTGTACCATGTCCTTCTATATCACTGCTACAGTACACTCCTCACTTCAGAGTACAAAACCTCAAGAAAAGGATTGAGAGGTGGAAGGCTGAGAACAACCCTCAACAAACCCATGCAGAATGGCTCTAGCAAACCCTGTTCTAGCCCTATAAACCATAAACAATTTATAATGCTTAGCAAAGGTATGTACTGAAGGCCAAGTAGCAGCTTCAAGGATGGAATTGGTGTCTAACCCTTTGTAGAAAGCACCATAAGAAGCAATACCCTAGTGGAGTTAGCTCTGAGTGAAGTAGACAGACATTTGCTGTGAAAATATTTACAAAAAGAAATGGCCTTAGAAATTCAGGAGGAGATGGTTTGCTAACAAACAGCCAAACTCAATGTCCTGGGATGAAATGAAACAAAAAGCTGGTCAAACCTATGAATGGCCTTAGTTTTATCCAGATAATATTGGAGCTGTCTATGCAAATCAAAGGTATGAAGGACCCTATTACTACTACAGACTGAGAAGGAAAAAAGGAAGGGAGTTGCACTGCCTGATTCAAATACAACTCATTAACAACCTTGAGCAAAAAGGAGAATTACTATGAAGGGATACCCTATCCCTGTGAAATACTAAACGATAAAACAGTCTTCCAGGTACAATGTTGCAGAGAAGTTGAACCCCAAAGAAAAAGCGTCCTGGTTATGAGCATGGCACCAGACAGCAAATCTCTTCCATTTGGATAGGTTGCAGGTTTCCTTGCCTCTTGTAAAACCCAGAGCACATCCTCAGAAAAGAGGTGCCTAACAGAGATCAAAACCCTATCACCCACAGTGTCGGTTGAAGAGTGAACAAGTGAGGGCAGATGAGTGACCCTTTACCCTGTGTGAGGAGGTCCAACTGGTGAGGTAACTTGTGGTGACTGCCCCGGCCAGATGCATTAAGAGGGGAACCAGTGTCGTGTTGGCCAAAAGGGAGTCACTAGCATGATTTTTGGGGAATCAAGCTGTGTCTTATGCAGGACTCTTGGAAGTAGGAGAAGGGGAGGAAGGCACAAAGAAACATCTCCTTCCAAGGAAAAGAAAGGATGTCCGTCTTACATGCCCAATTGCAACGCACTCTGGAATAGAAAAGAGTGAGCTTCCTTGGGGTAGGTGAAAAGATCTACTTGAGGAATACACCACCGATGGACTATGTCCAGAAACACATCTCTGTGAAGCACTTATTCAAGAGCCTGTTTTTGCACTTGCCAAAAGAGTCTGTCACTTGATTGGGCTCTGAAGGAATATATGCTGCTTAAAGAGTTAACTGATAATGGAGTGCCAGATCCCAGGCCTGAAGAGCCAGCTAGCAGAGAAATTACGACTGGGTGTCCCCCTGCTTGTTGACATACCACATCGTGGTGGTGGTGTTCATGTAAACCTTCAGAGGGGTCTGAAGATGACATGGGGTGAAAAGTTTGAAGGACCAGAATTGGAGCTCTAAACTTTTTGATACTGACATGACCTGACGTCTGATGGGGGAGCCAGAGACCTTGAACTTTTGAGTGACCATAGGATGTCCACCACCCCACATCTGAAGTGTTTGGGAACAGTTCCGGAGAAGGAACCGTAAGCTGAAAGGGCAGGCCTGGATTGAAGATAATTTGCTGAATCCACCACTCGTATTCCAGCTTTAGACATGGAAGGAGAGGCACTCTGAAATCCAGAGGATGGTAGTGCTGAAGCCTAACTTACATGAGGTCCCATTGAAGCATTTGCATGTGCAGTCTGGCTACAGGGAGCATTGGAATGGAAGAGGCCATGGATCCCAGGGCTTGAATAAATTCTCTAGCTGGAATATCAGTTAGAGAAAGTAGATACTGAAAGAAAACTTTAAAGGACAGAACTTTTGGAAGTGGAAGAGAGGCCAACATAGGCACTGTCTGAAATCTGCAACCCCGATACAGATGATCCTGAGAAGTAGTCAGGACAATCCTTTGGAAGTTGATGGTGAACCTCAGACTTTAGAGGAGAGATGTGATGAACTCCAGATCCTGTAACAGGCAACTGGAAAAAGGTCCCTGAAGCAGCAGATTGTCTAGATAAGGAAACATCTGAATGCCTTTGAGCCTGCAAAAGGCAAATATAGGAAGTAGGCATTTTGTGAATACCGTTGAGGCAGTAGGGAGGCCAAAGGGCAAAGTAGAGAACTGAAATGACAGGAAGAAATAGAGAAATGTAAAACTTCCTGAAAAAAGGGTGACTAGGAATATGAAGGTAAGCATCCTTCAGATCCAAGGACACCAGAAAAGCCTGTAGTAGTACAAGAGGAGACATGGTTTGAAGAGTAAGCATCTGAAAAGAGGGAACCTTAAGAAAGGTGTTAAGCAAGGAGAGATCCAGAATAGATCTCCAAGTGCCCTCCGTTTGAGGGAACAGGAACATCCTGGAGTAAAATCCCTTTCCTACTTGTGAAGGAGGGGCAGGATGAATAGTTCCCTGGTCCACCAGTGACCCAAGGACCTCTCAGAAAAGAGGAAATTGTTCCAGTTGAGGTTGGGGAATTCCTGACAAAGGATGGAGAGACTACCACACCATGAAGTAACCCTGACAAATTACAGAACCCAAGAATCTGAAGTGACGATATGCCAGTTTGGAAGAGAGAGGGAGTGCGGAAGAGACAAGGGAACCTGGCAGGGGGAGTATGGGGGGCAAAACAGAAGTAGGATTGTCAGATAAAGGTGGGTTTTGAGACATAGGAGCCTGAGAAAAGTTAGCAGAAGGAGCATGCCTACCATCCTTCCTGTCTTTAGTGGCCTGATGAAGCTACCTGCAAACAAAAGCAGTAGTTGGGTAGAAATACAGGACACACAAAATGTTTTAAGTCCTGCAAAGTTTCACCCTTTTTTTGAAGGGACAAACACAGCAGCAGTCCCAAACAGATTTTAATTATCCAAAGGAGCATTAAGCAACTTGGCCTTACTGTCTTCAGGTGAAAGATTGCAAGCACAGCCAACAGTAACACCTCATGACAGACCCGAAGGCAGCAGCTCTCAAGGCATCAGCAGCATGATACATACACTTGATAGAGTAGCAACCCACCTGAGAGATAGAGCCAAAAATAAAGCAGAACATTTTGTTTCAGAATCAGGGAGGTCAGAAATAACCTGATAAGCCAGGGCAGTCAAGGCCAGAGCATGTCTGGTCATGTGGGTCCGGTAATCGATGGCCTGAAAGGCCAAAGTAGAAGCAGTATAAACCTTCTACCCAATTCTCTCCATTGCCCTACTATCCTTAACTGAAAGCAGAAACCTAGAAGAAGGCAAAAGTTTAGAAGGCTTGTCAGAGGAGACTGGTACCACAGCAGTGTCAGCAGGACACTTAAAATAAGAACAGACTATCCTCATGAACCTTAAAGAACCTGTCAGGTTTCTTTGGAGCAGGAGGCTAAGAAACAGTAGACTTAGAAACAGCTATAAAGAAGTCTAACAAAGCAACCAAAAAAGGAGGTACTGCAGAAGGTTTAGGAATGTCCACCTGAAGCAGCTCATAATACCTTTTCTGGATTTCAGACACTTGAGAAGAATCCCACTTAAAGTATTCCATTATTCTAGCTACAGTGCCTTCAAAAGACAGTTCTTCAAAAGGAGACCCTAGATTAATGGACTCTTCATCAGAACCATAAGTCAAAGGCATCTGGGAAGAGTAAGACAAGGAGCCATCACCAGTCTGAATCCTCATCTGAGGAGTCAGGTTCCCTAGTCTGTTTAGAAAGAATTGAAGTCCAAGGGGGAGTAGGAAAATGAAACCCCTTGGGGAGGCTTCAGGACCATTATGGCTTTAAACATGCCCTTAGTAAACTCCTGCCATTCCCTTTGAGGATCCATAGGGCATACAGATGTATGTTTAGTCTTCTGATTTTTCTTGGTAGGCACATCAGCCTTTACAAACATCAGAGGTTCCAACCTTTGACGAGATTCAATAAGAGTACCCAGAAACACTTTCCTGAGTAGAATCCGCAGAATCCCTTTATGGTCCTCCGACATGATCAACCATGGTTCCCCCTTGATGTCCAAAAGCAGATACCTGCAAACCCTTAGAGGACATGTGAAAGGAAGGATCCATGCTGGCCTCCAACGGGGTTGGAGCAGAGGAATCTGATGCAGACACCGAATGGCCTACAGACCTATCACCTGCTTCTACAGTAACGTCCAGTGGAGGCTGGACAGCCAAAGAATCTGTCCGAGATTTCTTGGCCTTTTTCTTATTTAACAGTACCTCAAGGTTAGAAGATTATGCTATGCTACCTTGGGCTAAAAGTTTAAGCCTCTGGTTCTTGAGACAGATGGCCAGGAAAGAAAGACATTGTTCATTACGATCCTTATAATCTGCCTCCCACACTGACATTTTCTCTTCTTGGATGACATGAACTCTAGGTAACCAAACGAGAACAAGACCAAAAGGAATACCCCAAAGGGGCACTTACCTGATGGCTAAGTATTCAGCACAGCAAAGAGAGTTCAGACCGATGAGCAATAATGGCATTCAGACTGGCGGCAAAGAAGTTCTAGGCAACTGCGTCTGTAGGTTGCCTTTATGCCCTACATCCTGAATGGGGAGAATACGTGTGACACATGGTGCATACAAGATGCAAAGGCTTTGGAATACTGACCAGATGTTGGGCAATCCTGGGCAGGAGATCCCTACAGTGAAGAATATTGCAACAGTGATATAGAAGGACATCCGCATTTTAAGGAGTAATGAGCAACCCAAGCAGGGAAAGAGATAAAATTTCCCTTCAATATTAGGAAGATCAGACACAATCTTAGCTTCCTGAGAAAGAAGAGCTAAGACGTACCTGGTCATATGGGTTTGACAATCAACAGCCTAAAGTGACAACAGTATACACTTTTTTTACCCAATCTTTCCATAGCTCTACTGTCGTTATGTGAAAGAAGGAGCTTAAAGGAAGACAAACATTTACAAGGCTTATCAGTAGAGAATGGAACCACTGAAGTATCAGCAGGACACAAACAAAAACGTGTAGTTCTCAAGTACCTAGTAAAACCTATCATGTTTGTTACATACCACGGGGCTGAGGCCCAGGAATTGAAGAAGCAGCACAGAAGGTATTCAAAAGAGCTACTAAAACTGGAGTAACTGCAGACAGCTTAGGTGACTCCATTTGTAACAGCTTATAGTATATCTCTTTTGGATGTCACAGACCTGGGAGCAATCCCATTTAAAGTACTCCATCATATGAACAACAGTATCCCCAAAGGATAATTCTTCCAAAGGGGAATCCAGGCTCAAAGAATCTTCTTCCTCTGAGCCAAACTCTAGAGGAGAATGGATATGAGAGGACTAAGTTCAGGATTCCTCCCCAGTGTCCAAGTCTTTATCTGAGGAATCTGGTTCCCTTGCACGTCTAACAGGAGTGGAAGACCAGACAGGAGCAGGGACTGAAGCAACCGCCTGAAGAAGATTCAAGGCCATCTAGGCATCAAACAAGACTTGGGTAAAATCCTGCCATTCATGGTTGGGATCTTCAACAACAGAGGTAAAATGCTTTGTCTTTTCTTAAGTGGGATGTCTGCCCTAACAACCCTTGGCAGTTCAGTCCCTTAGTGAGATTCAATAAGTGTACAAGGAATCTCCTCCTGGACTAAAATTTGAGGAATTCCACTTAGTCCTTTGGAAAAATCAGCCATGGTTCCCCCTCAACATCTGGGGCAGACACCTGAAAAGCTTCAGAGGACATGTAAGAACAAGGATCCATGCTGGCTTCCAACTAGGTTGCGGCAGAAAAATCCAATGCAAGCACTAGACGATCTTCAGGGCTTTCACTTACTTATACACAGATCTCCAGTGGTGGCTCTTGGACAGCAATAGGTTCAGGCCTAGTCTTCTTTACCTTCTTCTCAGAAGGCAGCTGTCCCTCAGGACAGGAGGATTCCACCATAACACCCCGAGTCAACAATTTGAGATGCTGGTTCTCCAGTATACGGAAAGAGAAGATAAACTAAGGAGGGTCGTAGGGACAAATGCTCAACAGAAAGAGCACCAAATTTGGTTGTAGGAAGCACCCGGGCAAAAAAGACACTGGTTGTGACGTTCCTTATAGGGAATCTGCTTCCCACTGACATTTTCCCTTCCTGGATGACATGAACATAAGTAAGCAAGGAAAAATAGAGAAGAAACTCCAACCAGACACTTATCTGAAAATGGCCTGGTAACCAACACAGCAGAATGTTGTTCAGATCAATGTTCAATAATGGTGTTTGGACTGGCAGCAAAGAATTTCTGAGTATTTGTGCCCATATATCACCTTTATGCCCTACACAGGAGGCATATGTGTGATGTACAGTGTCTATAAGAGTTAAAGATTTTGGTATACTGTCTGGACATATGGCTATCCTGGGCAGGAAATCCCTTCTGTAAAGAATACTGAAACAGTAATAAAGAAGGACATCTGATAATATGACCAAGACACACAAAACCTTGAAATGTCTGAAATCTGGATCTTCAACAATGTGATGATTTACATCTTTTATATCTAAGATTACAAGAAAACTCAAATGTGTAATAAGGGGTAATAAGTTATGAAGGGATAACATTTTGAATTTGGGCACCATCACAAACAGGTCTAGAAAAAAAAAGCTGATCCAGAACTGTCTGCAAAAAATCTAATTTGTTTAGAACCAGAAACATTCTTGAATAAAAACCCTTCTCCTAATTGAGGAGGAGGAAGGACAGCTTCTGTCATCCCTGCAAGACAACAGTTACTGAATGAAAGAAGGGAAAAGAGGAGCTGGTCTTGCAGATGTGAAAAAATCCATTGAAAAGGATGCAAACACTGCCAAAGTGTAACCTTGATGGATTGCTTTCAGAACCAATCTGTCTGAAACTTGCTAAAGAAAGAAATGGAGGTTCAGACTTTTTGGAAGGATTAAGAACTTGCCAGGATTGAAGGGGGGAGGTGAGACTTGCAGATGGCCATTCAGAGGGTTGACATAATGGTTAAGGTCTTAACCTCACAGATACAAAGTTTGTTTCTGACCTCTGGTTAATGGCTAGGCTTGTGATAGTCTGCAGATTGATAGCCTAGGATAAATTATAGGGTTGGAAGCTGGCATAATGGTTAAGGTGTTTACCTCACAGAAATAAGGTGCAAGGTTTAATTTGCAGCTTTTGAGGGGAAAATGCTTAAACAGCGCATGAGGGCAGCTACCTAGTACATGCTTATGAACTTGTTAGGATGTACTTTTTTCTGTATGGAGTTCCTTCTTCCTTTTTCAAACCTTCTTGTCACTGCATTTTAAAGGGTCTATATCACATCAGCAAATGCTAAAACTAGCGAATGCTGACATATTGAACTTCAAAGTCCGAAAGCTGAAAACAGAGAAGGAACAGATCAGTGAATATTTTCCAGGGAAAAAAATTCGCTGGGCCATTCTCTGGGCTTTGCTGTTTTCTCCACTGTGGTGCAATCTTGGAGTTAGTAGATTTAAGTTGGGGGTGTGTGGGGCGCATAGCCCCCCACTTAATTTTGACTGTATACTTCTTTTTCCCTGGGAAAAAATTTGCTGATCCGTTTCTTCTCTGTTTTCAGATTTCGGACATTTGAGTTTGACATAACAGCGTTTGCTGTTATTATATAGACCCCTTTTTAAACGTTTGCTTATAAGCTGCTTGCTGTGATTGTTTATATTGCTTTTTGTAAAGGTTTGTAGGGATAACATTAAATACCCTTTGAAAAGGAAGGCTGAAAAAGCATAGATTCCTTGAATCAGATTACCTCCCCCATTACACTTTTTAAGGACATCTGTAGCAAAGTGTCCAAACACTCTGTAAATAAGGGAAAACTCAAACATTTCAGCTTTGATATTTTCTGGAAGGTTTTGAGTACTGAGTATGCAACCAAGCAAATCTCCTCATGAGAGTGGTAGTGGCAACATGGTTAAAGTACTGCCGGCGCCATAAAGTCAGCTCTTCAAATATTCCCTTAGAACTAGGCATTTTTTTAGTTTTAGCACTCATATCTGTTTCTTTGAGCTCAGCACTTGTTCAGAACTCGTTGTTTGGCTTTTCCCGGTTAGGGGTCTCCACAGCGGAACTCCGGTCCACTAATGATTGGCAGTAGATTTTTATGGTGCCGAGTTGCCAGCCCGATGCACAACCTTCAGCAAAGGCACGCCTATTCACGCATGTCTTTCGGAGGCCACTAGACCGCGGGGAAAGACATGCGTGAAAGGGCGTGCCAGAACACGTTGTAAGTACTAAATAAGCTACAAATTAGTACAGCACTCAACTTTCCTCTCTTGTCTAGATGAAAACAGTTTTTAAGTACTTAATAAATAAGCACCTGTCCAGGCATGTTTAAGGGTCAGCTCCTGGTGTTTTTTCCTGTCTACCTGATGAATCTGGCATCTTGTGGCAATGCAGCAATTGCCTCATGTACATAGACAACCCTCTCCTCCTACCACCCAACACTACAACCTGTGAGAGATGCACTTATATAGCCAAACTGGAAGCAAAGCTCTCTTCACCCAAGACTGGACTAGACAATCAAGAGGAGAACTTGTACCACACCACACTTATCACATAGTCCCTCAAAACCTACACCACCAAAACACACACATAGCAACACAAAACTCACACCTACATTCGTGGAGGATCTCAATAAAAATCTGCTCAAGCAACAGAGACCTCCAAAGCAGAAACAGAAGCAACCTCCACCCCACAACACAACCCAAATGACACATAGCCCACAAACTCAGTGTGCTACGCAACCACAGCCCATGAAGCATAACAACTACCCAACACTCTAGTCATAGGTGACTCTATAGTCAGGCACACTGATGTTCCACTCACTAGGCTAAACAAGGAGAAAGTTACTGTCAGCTGCCTGTCGGGTACCAGGATCCGCCACATAACGCATGCACTCAGGTCACTCCACAACAAGTACAAATAAGACTCTGTCACTGTCCATGTTGGTGTGAATGACCTGAGACTTACCTCCCTGGACCACATGAAAACAGACATGCAGGAGTTCTCTGATCTTGTAGCCCAGGCAGGTATGACCCTAGCCCTGAGTAGCATCCTGCCATCACCCAGAATGATACCACAGTACAAGGACAAAATGATTGACTTCAACAATTGGCTAAGCTTCTGGTGTCATTCTAAGGAGATCCAGTATCTGCCTGGGATGACATGATCAACACACCATGATGCGTTGCCAGAGATGGCCTACACCCGTCACCATTGGGATTCCGGATATTGGCTAAGGCTTTTGCCACCCCTATAGTGCCTTTTTTAGGCAAGGTTCAAATGACAAATTCACCACCGTAACAGGTACAAGCAAGCAAAATCTGAGGGTAATGCTACTCAATACTAGAAGTCTAAACCTCAAAATGCATTCACTCGAGGCACTCCTTAAAATGGGGAACATCAACATCTGTGCAGTGACAGAGACCTGGATCAAGGCTCCAGAGAGCACCCCTGCATTACCAGGCTATAATTCATACCACATCTTTCGGCCACCTAATCCGGACCGAAACACTAAAGGTGGACGCATGTCCATATTCATTAAGGATATCTACACCTCCAGGTTAATTGCTCAGCATAATGCATACGAGATTATCCAAGTGCAACTAACTCTGGGCAAGACCGCAATCCAAATTGCAACTTGCTACAGATCCTCAACCATGCCCCAAGATTAGCACTCCTCATTTCTTGATACACTGGAAAATATTAGGGTATAACCCAACACCCTAATAATGGGAGATTTCAACTACCCCACCATTAACTGGGAAAACTACTCATGTACCAACTCTTTTGCTGAACGTTTTCTGGAATTCATAAATTCCAACGCCTTGGATCAACTTATCCACACCCCCACCGGGGGCAGCAATATCCTAGACCTGGTCATTACCAACATGTGCGACCGGTGTTCCACACCAGAGGTCAATTCCTCGTTGGTCAGATCCGACCACAAGCTAATCAGCCTAGACATCCACATCTTGCCCCCACCCCCCATTAGGGAAACCACCATAAAAAATTTCTCCAAAGCCAACTTCACACTTCTTAAGACAGAAGTGGTAAACTTCACGACACCCATGCAGGCGGACAACAGAGGTACGACTGCTGAATCCTACACGAATGCACTTTATAAGCACTTACACGAGTGCATAGATCGTGATATCCCTAACAGAACCAAGATGTTATCCTCCAAAAAAAGGAAGGCAATTTGGTGGTCCCCTGCCATAAACACTCTACAACAGAAGAAAGAAACTGTTGCAAAAAAGAGTAAAATCCCATGATTGGAGGAACTCCCTGGTCAGCCTCAGTAAGAAGCCAAGATCCCTCATAAAATCCTCCAAAGCTAGTTACGAAAACAAAATCACCACTGATTCTAAAGACAACCACAAAGCATTCCAGAGTTATGTCAACAATCTGAATGGCAACACTCAGATTTGCTCTGAGTTACAGCACAATGGCACTAATTATACAGAACCAACTGATATTGCCAACATCCTGGCAGATAGGTTCAGTGCTAACTTTACCTCCCCCCACCTCTATATTGGAAGAATGTAAAGTTCCTGTAATCACAGCTGCACAGGTAAAAAACACTCTCTAAAGCCAAGAACACAGCATCCATGCAACCTGACAACATCCCAGACTGTGTTCTACATGAACTTCAGAATGAACCGTCACCCCACCTAAGCACCATGTTCAATCATAGCCTTACCTCAGGCTTTGTGCCCACTGAATGGTGCACAGTGACGGTTATCCCAGTCCACAAAGGGGGAGCCATCACGGACCCCGGAAACTACCACCCCATTAGTCTAACAAGCCTGGTCTGCAAGGCCATGGAATGTACCATCATGGAACTTATAAACAAAGACACTGATAATCTCCAAACTCTGGACCCCACCCAGTTCGGGTTTGTAAAAGGCAGATCATGTCTCCTAAACCTGACAGACTTCTTTGAAGCAGTCACCAAAGCCATAGACGAGGGTAAGGTGGTTCACACAGCCTATCTAGATCTCGCCAAGGCTTTTGACACCACCCCCCACTCTGGAATTATAGATAAACTCACTAAACTAGGTATAAATCCCTATGTCACAAGATGGGTTGCCAACTGGCTCACTTGACAGAACCCACACTGTGAAAGTAGCAGACTCCAAATCCGACTTCAGAACAGTGACAAGTAGAGTACCACAGGGTTCAGTCCTGGGCCCTCTCCTGTTTGGTATCTACTTTTCTGAAGTACAGACTAACACAGAAGGTCTTTGGCTAACAAAGTTCACAGATGACTGCAAACTAGGAGCCATAACTGAAATTCCTAACGATGTGGACATTCTACAAAAGGGCCTCACTGAGATAGATGCCTGGTGTCAAAGTCATGGCCACAAGCTCAATGCCAAAAAGTGCATTGTCATCCCCTTTGGTAAAAACTCTGTACCCATGAGCTACCACATAGGTGGTAGTCTACTTAACACCGAAAGTGTGATGAGACCTTGGGACACAGGTGGACAATAATCTCTCCTTTGATAATCACATCACCACAGTACTCAGGAAATCCTTCTACGTGGCACACCTCATCACAAAAGGTTTCGCATCCAGGAAAAGAGAGGCCATTGTTCCCCTCTACTCGTCACTCATTAGACCCATTATAGAGTACAGCACCCCTTTTGGTATGTACCTCACAAGACATCTACAACAACTGGAAAGGCCGCAGAAGTACCTCACAAAGAGGATTACCGGCTGCAAACAGATGCTCTGCTCAGACCGTCTCAAAAAACTCCAGCTTTACTTTGTCGCTTATCGCCTACTCAGAGGTGATCTCTGCCTAACATACAAAGCTATGTCAAACCCAGAGCTGTTGGACATGCTCCACTTAAAGAAATCCCAATCTCTCCGAGCTATACACTCTAGGGACCTAAACCTTGTCACCACAATAAACAGAACATGCTGGAGGGACAGATTCCTGTCCCAGAGACTTCCCATAGTCTAGAACAAACTACCTATCTATATCAAACAAAGCTCCTCATTAGCACTCTTCAAGAAAAATCTTGATGACTGGATGGGAAATAGGAAATTCACCCCGGGGATCACCTTTGTGGCTCTACTCGACAGGGGCACAGGAAAATAATTTTCTTGGGTGGTGAAAGCCAGGGTACTTTTTTGGCTAGGCTTGTATAGGCCCTAGGGCCGATAGCCTAGTATCTACCTATGAACAAAAAATCATAAGCACATTTTCAAATACTGGGTAAACACATGAAACATGCAACAATTATGCTACACAAAGAAGTTTTTACTTCAGATGAAGAAACAGACGCCATAATATTCCTCATGTTCTCAAAAGAGACAAGAATTAAAGTGTGGCAGATGAAAATTCTAGTAAGCGTTGCAGAAGAATGCACTTTTCTCCCCAAATCTATCAAAAGATTTCCTATCCTTGTTAGAAAGGGAAGGATTGGTATTAGCCACACGTTTAACAGCAGCTGGGTTCACTAAATCAATGGTTGCTGGATCTGATCTGGGATTAGTGTAGAAAAACTTTTAAGACAGAGAACTTTATACAACCCATCTGATTTCTTATAGGTCTATAGGTATATACTTGGCTAGTGACTGCTAGGGCCTTGAAGAGGGGTTTTGGGAGGAATATGTTAGTTTGGGCATTACTGTCTGCCTCTGTTAGAGACATGGGGCCCAGACCCGGGGTGAATTTCCAATTTCCCATCCACTCATCAAGCTTACGCATGAATAAGGTTAGGACAGACCATGTTTCAAATAGATGGGGAGCCTGCTTCAGAGCATGGGGATCCCCTGAGACATCTCTTTCAGCAATGTCCTATTTATGTCACAAACAAAATTTAAAATCTTGGATTTAGTGGTTCTGTTGCTGTTCATTTTGCAGATGTACAAAATAGGTGGATCCAATGATGCCTTGTATGTCAGGCACAGACGGATTCTCAGTAACCTGTAGAATACTGTGTATACAGACAAGTCTTTAAGGTGATCTGTAAAGGACAATGTGTTTACACCCTGGATTCTCCTGATAAAGAACCTTTGTGGGCATTCTGACTGTTGCATATGTCTGGTCAGGTACATACCAAAAGGGGCATTATACTCAATGATGGGTCTGATAATGGCTGAATAAACTGGCACCACACCTTCCTTGGACCTGGATGCCATGACCTTACTTGTAAGCTGGAATGATTTTCTTACTAATCTGGCCACATTTATTTTATTTATTTTTATTTTTAGTCTGATTACCAGGGAAGTCCACTGGGCCAAGAAGTGCCCATTTTCAATGGAGGCCCGGGGAGAAAAGCTCCACAAGCAGTTGTGAATACAATAGGTTACACAATGTAAAAGGTAAAATACAAGAGAAATTTTTTTTACAGACAGGGAAATCACATGCATAATATACATCATAGACAGTGCAATATGGCAAAAGAAGAAACATTTTTTTTTTTGTCTTTCAATGGCAATACAGATTACATGATGGCCAAAGGCCAGATTACTGCCTACATATGTTCCCAGATCCCTGATTACCGGGGTAATTTCTTAGGGGTGTCTTATCAATAAAGTAATAATACTTTTCTTGGCACTGAGTTTTAATACATGACTTTAGCATTAGTCATTTGTCTCTGTTAGACCCTCTTGTAAGATGTTTGTGTCATGGGGAATCTAAGATAGCTTTTTCAAACCTTCCTGTCACTGCATTGTAATTTCTGAAAAGGGTTGTAGGGATAAGCATTACATACCCCTTGAAAAACTTTGATAAGGAAAGATGAAAAATCATAGATTCTTTGAAGCAGTTTACCTCTCTCATTACACTTTTGCAGTCACCTGTACACATGATCCGCCAGAGGCCTTTGACATTAGCCTGGTGAGTTATGTAGGGGTTTATGCTCAGTTTGGGGAGTTTGTCAAATTTGGTTATCATGACCTTGGTTGCCTATGTCTTTGTTGATTATTTCCATGATAAGTTCCATGGCATTACATACTAGACTAGTCAGATTAATTGGGCTGTATAGTTTTCAAGCTTGGCTGATGGTCCACTCTTGTGGTACAAAGCCCATTTTGAGGCTGTGATTCAACTGATCCTAACTGGTTATGTTTCAAACTATTTAGAAGGCATCCCAGGATATTGTTGGGGCCCACTGGGGCTGTGTTTTTGGCCTTAGTGACCGCCACCAAGACCTGCTCCCTGTTATTAGTTGGGAGGAGTGTTATGTTAGTAGATATATCATGTGGGGAGTGGGGGGGGGTGGAGTTGTCAACCAGCAAATTTGCTGTCACTCTGTTCAATGAAAGTGGCACTGCTAAACACCAGTTTGGCATACTTATGTGTACGGCCTTTAAGGTTATAGACATAACTGTAAAAGGTCTTGTGGTCTTTACCCTGTGTGGCTATCTTGACCTTATAATTGGTCTTGTTGGACCTAATTAGTCTTCTATGTTTCCTGTTTAGTTTAATTAGAGAGCTCTTGTCATTACAGAAGGTGCTCTTTCTGATTTTACCCTTCACTTTTTCCTTTTGTTATATATCCTATTAAGATTAGGATTCCACCAGTGTGATTTGTTTTTTAAAGTTTGTTTTTGGCTTACTTCTAGTAGGTACAGCAGCCTCTATACAGCAATTTACAAGGTTGTACAGGGTCATTGTGAACAATTCCACAAAGGGTGTTGTGTACTCGGGGTTAAGAGGAACACTGAATTTTGACAAATCATCGCTTAATAAGATGCAGTTTGCTTTGGAATAATGCCTATCTGCTACAGTTAACAAACTGTATGATTTTTATTTCGAAGGAGGCATCTTTGTGGTCCAACCTCACCAGTGAAGACATGACACTGGGGGGTTGTGCAAACAGAAGTTTACCATACTAGCATAGGTTCACTGAAGTAATTTAAGTAAAATCTGTTTATTTTATAACCAGAAAGCTCACTTTACATAATTACAGCAAAAACAAACTTAGAAATAATGAACACCAAAACCAAGTAAAAATATATGAAGAAGATCACCAAAGGAACACTGCAGCACTAAATCCAGAACATTTATTGAAAAAAGTTAAGTGCTTTCGTCAAAATCACAAGACTTCATCAGAAGAAGAACATACAAAACATACCATATTTAAATACCCTAACCCTTACAGCCATTGGTTGTCAAAGCAAACATAATTTCCTGTAAAATAAAGCAATTTAAAAAGACAGTACCACATAATCACAGTAACTGCCCACTACAGCACATCAATTGCCACCTACCAACCACATAGACATTAATGTATTATGTATTGAAGTATGATTTAAAACACAGACCTTGAATAAAATCACATAAAAAAGCTGATTTTAGTTTTAATACAGAACTAATGGATAACTTGTCTTTGAGCCCAAGTGGTTGACATGCATTTAATTTAATCTGCCACTTGAGCTCTAAATATTCAAGGAAGTCATCGTCTGGCCCCCCTCGTGGACCCAGGTCTACTTGTTCAAAGTACGAAAAATTTAAAATAATGTGTCGGGTGTACCTTTATATGCTTAAAGCATTGTGATTTTGACAAAAGCGCTTAACTTTTTTCAATAAATTTTCTGGATTTAGTGCTGCAATGTTCCTTTGGTGATCCTCTTCATATATTTTTTACATAATTACAGCAAAAAGAAATGGTAACAGAAAACTTTGCACATGATCTTTACGTTCTGGAGATGGTCAACTACTACATCCCATGCAGGACATATCCCATTTAGCTAAAGCTAATTGCAGCAGTGATCAAATGATGAGCAACAATAATTTATTTCCTTTGTGACGTTTTTGCAATCTTATCACTTACCTTTTCAGAAGTACTGAGATACTGGGCAACATATCTTCATTTTGAGCTCCAAACTTAGCTAGGGCACTCACAGCAGCTGTCAAGAAAAAAAAAGCATATACATGTTATACATTTTACAGAATAAACTAAATGAAATGTGTTTTTTTTTTCTGTAAAGCTGAAGTACATCAACCAGGTACTGCAGTTCCAAGTCAGTCGAAACAAAAATTCCACTGGTTCCTAATACTACTGTAGTACTTTCTGTAACATAAACACGGATGCAAATAAATGGGACCTAAAGTGGGGTATACTTCCAAAAACTTTTTTTTTAAGTTATAAACAACTTAATAGAAAATAATACAATAAAACTGCATCCAATCTTCAATAGCTTTTGTTTTTGTTTTACATTTTCAAAAGCACCAGCAGACAGTCAAACATATCTTTACCATACTTGTATACGTTGAAGGAAACACACTCCCTAAGTGCATTTGTGTTTCGAAACCAAACATGCAGAATTGTGTTGTTAATTTTTTAATCCTAACTAACCTTAATGAAATTTCACCCTGCAACTATGCAGAAGGGTAAGGAATGAGAGTAATATGAGATAATACAGAAATGCATACTCTCTTCGCTGTTAACTTTCTTAACAACCACCACCTCAGGCCAATCTATTAGTTAGAAATTGCATCTGCAGAAGCCAATTATTCAGCATAATTTTTGCCACTAGTACCAACCATCCTTTCCTCATCCTCGATCATGTCTTCTAACATCCCCTTAAGTGGACTTCCAGAATGGCTTGTGATTTCTATCTCCATGTGATTGCCTTTTTTAGTCAGCCACATAATCCATAACAATGAAACAGTGTATGTTGGCAACAACTGTACTTTATATATTTCCATGAAACAAAGATATTGGAAAGCAGCAGTTCCAGTTCCAGAACCTCATCAACCACATTCAGCAAATCCTGAAAAAACACAATGAATGGCAAGACAAAAATGTGAAACCAGTCACTTTTTATATCTGACACCACCAGCATGTATTCTCTAGAATTGGAAATATTTTTGCTAGTCTTGCTGTTGTATACAAATAGATGTGGTGGCATTTCCACCTAAAACCAATAACCAGAAAGAGTAATTACACCACTACCACTCCGAAGGAATGGGATACACAGTCGGTGTAGTGGTATGTAATGAAGAGACCAAGTAGAATACCTGTTCTTGTATCTTGTTTTTACGAGGAATAAATTGTTTGGAGCGTTCATTGACCTTGGAGCAGTTAATTTATGTGGTTTGAGGTTGAGGAAGTGTAATTTATTTCCTTTGAATTTCCACCTAAAAATCTTAAAACATTTGAGATGATGTTGCCACTTGTACTCTACACGTTTGCCCCATCATTGATTTTCAACTGTTTTATTTAAATACTCCTCCCACCCTATTTTCATGCCTAATACCTGTCTCAATTACATTTAAATCTCTATATACTCTACAAATAAGACACTGACTACTGCTGTTCCTGTTCAATTTCTATTATCCATTTAACCAGTTCTGCTCATGTTTCTTTAAACCCTTCAGTGTTATATACTTTGAAATAATGCAAGAAATTAAAGTTGCTCTCCCTGAGACAAAGCAAAATCTCTCCTGAGATTCCTGCCAAGACAAATTGCTGTGTATGGACTGCAGTGATTACGTTCTGATATTCGGAAAAAGACAAACCAGTTCAACACCAGAGGGCTGTGTGATCCAACCTTAACAACTGTTAAGCACCCCCTGCTAAAGTTGTTTGTGAAGGTTGAGTGTAGCGCTAGGCAGTAAAATCTACCAGTAATGTCCAGCAAATGACAGCAATAAAACAAAATATTTGTTTTTGCCTGCTGTCCGTACAGGTAATGTGTCCCAACTTCCTCAAACTTAGTTGCTAGAATAACAGGATGTTTTAGCATCCACGAACTCAAACTCAAATGTATCCTATTATTTAGTGACTTCAAGCCTCAGTGGTTTCTCTGAAAACCACAGATTTTATGAGGAACAGACTAAAAACATGAAGCAATAATTTGGATGTCCTATGAAAATCTACACAGTTGACAGTATGAAAGGTAAGTGTAAACATAATGGACTGTGTTACACTACCTCTCCTGACAGTGCTTGCTTAGTGTTTTATGGCTCTGAAAGATGGGAAAACACTTAGCGATTTTTCTCCCTTTAACAAGTAGTACATGGAGGAGATAAAGTTCCAGGCACTACAAAGAATTCTGATTTGAATTTCTTGGCATCCATGTCTCAAACACATAAGTAGGTTATGACAAGTGGCTCAGTCATAATCCTCTATATAAAAGGCTATCCTAAACAGTTTCTTTCTCCTATCCTCTTTTTTGACAAAGGACAGAACACTTGGAAACCATTTTAATGGTAAGATTTGTTTTTCATTGTAGTCTCTCCAATACTGATAGTATTAGCCTCTCCTGGTATCATCCTGAATGTAACTACTAAATCTGTATTTCTCAAACAAGAAAATCTCTACCACATTTCTTTCTGCCTAGAAGTATAATGACTTGTTCAGCAGCTATTACCAATGGTAGGAACACAGGAATAACACAAGGTGAGCCATCCTGAGACCATAAGATGCCTCACCATATGTACCTTTGAGTAGATACACAAACGTTCCTGACACCCTTTTCAAGTATATAATACTGCTCATCTCCCAAACTAATCAAGGCTGTACTTGATAACCCTTGTGTAAGTTTGTGTCTACCCATCCAAGCATCAAGACTAGCCCTGAAGGTAGACAAAAACAGTACTTTGCTTGACTTGGTAACATTCTGTAGGCTGGGAATACCTTCAGTTAGGAGCACAGCCCTCCAATGAGTTATTTGTTGGTGCAGATCTAGGTCTTTAGTGTGTGGGTACCTGTAGAGTCACTGGTTTTGTGAAGAAAGGGGAAGTCAGACAGGACTGTGTGTTTCATCTTTCAAACAGTGAGACTCTGGTCACCCCAGAACAGATAGCAAAGAGTACAAGGGCAAAGAGTGCAAGAAGAGTCTTGCTAATCTATTAGGATAGTTGAAGGATTTAAGGCATTTAATCTTCTTGATTAGACTGGAACCTTTCCAGTTGAGTGATACTCTTGGAATTGTACATAACAGAGCACTTTATTCAATGATGGGTCTGACAAAGGAGGAGTACAGTGGTAGGATGACTTCTTTGGATCCTGAATATATTCCCCTTGGAAATGAATTCCATTAGATACAAGGATTTTCTGACTATGGTGGAAACGAGATATTTGGATGACAGTTACCATAAAAATACCCAGAACTTTTTTGTCCATATTAGTCTGAAAATATGTACCATTTATAGCACATGAGGTAGGAGCATCTTTTTCCTAAACTCTACTATGCTGTACTTTTTTGCATTTAGCATAAAACAATTTTTGGTACATCAGATATATGCATAATCCAGCCCTTGCTGGACATGTTTAGTATCAATGGATAACAGTGCCTAGCTTACAGTCATGTCATCAGCAAACCTGATAGTTCTGCTAGGATATATTCCATGATTTTGCATACAAGGCAAGTGAAGCTGATGGGCCTAAAATTAAACCAGATATATAGAGGGGCCACCCTTATAAAGGGGAGTTACAGTGGCTGTTCTCCAGGCATTGGCCACAAACCCTGTAGATAGGCTGAGGTTGAACAGTTTAAGTAGATGGTTGGATTGTAAGATTATATCTTAGATGTTTTAGGAAAAAATAAATTTTCAGGTATACTACAGATAACAAAATAAGTAGATGGGATAAAATTAGCACTAAAGTTGCCTGCTAACATATTGGGCATATCCTTGTGAGATGATATGGACGACCTCAAATGCATTGTTGGACATTGTTCCTTAATTTTCTGATATAAGTGATAAAATATTTCTAATTTCCTTTGGTATCTGTGGCAGTCTTAAGTGCTTTTATTTTTTCATGGCATGTTTCAGTGTGGTCCTGAGACAAGGCATAAGGATTTCTTGCAATTTTTCATTATTTTTCTTCAATTGTTACACAGTTTATTAATACGAGAGTTACACCAGGAGGTTAATTCCTGAATTTACCTTTATATTTACAGTGGATGGGTACTAACTTTTGTATGCAGCCATTTAGGTGCTGGTAAAAGACAGAGGTGAATGCAGCAGCCCTCTCAGCTGGGATCATTTGAAGGGCATTGTGGGGAATTTTGCACAGGTCGTATTCTATAACCTAAAGCAGGTTTACTATGGAGGTGTCCCTAAAGAAGGTTTCATTTGGAGGTGCAGTGGTACTATTAGACCTTACAGAAATGACTGACTTGTGGTCAGATTTAACCAAAGATGAAAAGTTATGGAGAGAGGTACAAGCAGGGCTTAGGTTGGTAAGGACAAGGTATATTTGGAACTGCTGCCCTCTGTCTTTGAATAGCTTAATGCTATCCCAAACCACTCTTGGATTCAACCTTCCTGACAAAAAATATAGCCATCCAGTCCTAAAACTTAACTATATAAATTGTATCTAGCAACAACCAAACTACAGAATACATATGGGGGGGGGGGGGTAAAAAAGGTGAGTGAGATGGAAAGAGAGAAGAAATATAAGAAAATCATGGGATATGTTGTTTTCTGGGTACAACTGATTTGACAAAGTTTTTGGAAGGGCTTTATGCAGTTTGTGTTTTAGGTGATCCTTGATTCACAGTGGAAATGCTCTCAAAATTGAGGGAAGATTTTTAATTCTGAATGAAACTTTGGATAGGATGGTATGGATTTTATATGTGACCAGAGGGATTTTCATACTAGTACAGAGGAAGAGTGATTAGTAGTATGAACTTTATCATGGGGTTTATTGAACAGTTTTGTCCCAACAATCAGACTTCAGAATAAACCATTTCAAAAGAACTGCACCTCTTACATAACACATCATGTGATTTAATCAGTCACATGATCATAAACTTGATTAGTATATCAAAGTTAAAATGCAAATGCTGAAATGGGTCATGGCCAGCCTGCACAGCAGGTAGGAGTGAGTCCCTCCCTGCTTGTTGATGTACCATATCACAGTGGTGTTGTCTGTTTTGAACAGGAGAACCCCTGGAGAGAGAAGGGGTTTGAAAGCTATCAAGGCCTGTTGCACAGCCATCATCTCCATCATCTCTTTTTGATTTATGTGCAGGGGGAATTGCTGGGGTTTCCATTGGTCCTGTATGCACTTGCCGTCCAGGTGTGCACCCCAAGTGTAGTCTGATGTGTCTGTGGTGAGGGTCTGGGTGGCAGGGTGTGGGGAGAAGGGCAGTCCCTAGTTGTGGGAGCAGGAAGTTGCCCACCAAAATAATTCTTTCCTCAGGCAAGGCATAATAGGCAGAAGAGTTTCCAGATCTTGAGAGTGTTGACACCAAAGGCTCTTTAGGTACCACTGAAGTTTCCTCATATGCAGTCTGGCATACGGAATGAGGAGTATGCAAGAGGCCATGAACCCCAGGGCTTGCAGGATTTTCCTTGCAGAAAGCTAGGGCCTGGTGGCCAGTTGAGAGAAGTAAGCTGATAGGAACATTTGTTTCTCTGGTGTAAGGCATGCTATCTGGGATACTGTGTCCAGACTTGCTCCAAGGAAGATTATCCTTTTGGTGGGTACCTGTTTGGATTTCTTTTCATTGACTGTGTACCCTAGGGAGGTTAATATGTCCTTTACAAAGGCCAGGTCTTTGAGCAGCTTTTCCTGGCTGTCTGCCTGAATAAGGCAGTCGTCTAAATAGGGGTAAATTTGAATATTTCATTGTCTGCAAAAGGCAATGGCCAGAGCCAGGCATTTTGTGAAAACTCTGGGAGCAGCAGATAAGCCAAAGGGAGGCACAGACAACTGAAAGTGTTGAGAGCCTGCCCTGAAGTGGAGATATTTTCTGCAGGACTCCCTGATAGGAATGGGGAGGTAGGCCTCTTTTAGGTCCAGGGTGGCTAGCCAGGCGCCCTTGGAGAGCATGGGTAGCATCTGCTGGAGGGTGAGCATTTTGAATTTTGGGATCACCAGAAAGGTGTTTAGAATGGATAGATCGAGGATGGGGCGCCAGGTGCCCTCTTTTCTGGGCACCAGAAAAATTCTGGAGTAGAAGCCTTGGCCTATCTGCTCTGCAGGAACGTGCTCTACTGCCCCCAAGGAGAGCAAGGAATGAATTTGCTTTTGAGCCTCTGCCCACTGATTTGGTGGTAGATCTGGGAACCCTTCTGGGGTTGGAAGGGTGTGGAAGGAGAATTTATACCCCTGAGACATAATGTTCAGAACCCATTGGTCCTTGGTAATGGTGGCCCAGGTGCTTGAGTGAAGGGAGAGTTTTCCTCCTAGGGGTATGTGAAGGTGGGCAGAGGCGAGGTTGGGAAGGGGAAAGTCATTGTGAGTTCTAACAATAAGGGGGTGGCTTAGAACTCCCTGGTTTTGAGATGGAGCTAAGTCAACTGCTTAGATCTGTGCAACCCCTGTGGCTGCTGTCTGGGGGGCAGGGTCTGTTTCCATGGGGCCTAGGCTGGCCCTATCTACTCGGAGCAGGAAAGGACCAGTGCTTGGAGGGAAAATGCCTGCTGAACTTAGGGGCTGGACCTGTAAGAAATCTTTAACAGTCTGCATAGATTTTGCTTTTTCTTCCTTCTTTTTTAAGACCTCTTCTGCTTTTGTGCCAAACAAGGTATCTTTGTGCAAGGATGCATCCAACAATTTTGATATGACATGGTCTGGCACGGGTTGTTCCTTAAGCCATGCACATCTTCTAATGACAGATCCGGTGACTGCTGCCCTGCAAGAAGCTTCTAGAGCATCAAAACCACAGTGCAAAGTGGGTTTAGTTACCTGACCAGCAGAATGAATAAAGTCCTGTAAATCTTTAGATTCTGCCCATGCAGGAAAGGAGGACATTTTTTGTTTAAGGAGTTCCAAAGTATGTTGCTGATACTTAAGCATATGGAACTGACAATTTAGTGCCCTGATAGCAAGAGTAGCTGAGGTGTATACCTTTTTACCCCATCTGTCCAGTGTTTTTGGGAATCCCTGTCTGAGGGGGTGGAATTCTTAGCTGAGGTTGCTTTAATCCCTTTAGGCCCTTGAGTAATGACCTTTTCTGGGAGCAGGAGGGAGGGTGCCTGGAGTGAAGCTGGATTTAAGTAAGACATAATCCACCACATCTAGGACTGGAGGGATGGCTAAGGGCCTGTGTTATGTAAGGTCCAGGAACTCTCTGAGTTTCTTTTTAGACTGTGGGTAGTCTTGACTTTCCCATTGGAAATATTCCCTTAAGGTATGCAGGGTTCCCCAAAGGAAAAATCCTCTAGGGAAGAGACTGAAGGAATGGATTCTTCTGCATCAGAATCCTCATATATGGATACGGGCTGCACATATTCATAGTCAGAAGCATCAGATTCATCCGACTCTTGTTCAGACAAAACTACTGGAGATGGATGTCTTTTCCTTTTTGAGGGAGTGGCTTAGCTTCCCCTAATCAGCATGATAAGGTCTTCTGCCATTTTAAGCATTTGAGACTGAGGCAAGGGAGCAGGCGCCTGAGAATGGGTAGTCGGTTTCTTGGGTGTGGTTCAACCCCTGGGCCTAAGGAACTCTGCTGTTTTTGAAAGAATGGTAGCTGTGAAAAAAGGTGTCGGTTTATGTCGGGATTCGATGTTGCGAAGGACTTCCTCGGAAGCTGGTGCCTGCACAGCGGCTCCGGACCCATCCAAGGTAGACGACCGCAGGATCCTTAGATGAAGAAGAGTTCTGCGGCATACCGGACTCAGAGATGGTCTCAGTGGCGGCCTGCGAATTAACTGAAGCGGGCAACAGGGGCTGGGAAAGCGCCTCACTGAATTCCGGACGACTGACGACTAGCTTAACAGAAGCATCGTCGGAAGGTTTGGTCCTGTGCGGTCTGTCTCTGTCTTTATCTTTACGTTTTTTGGAAGATCTGCTGTCGGATGGCTTACCGAAGCCATATTGGAATTCGAGGACTGCAAACGGAAATATCTGGCTACAATAAGGGTCCGACAGCGAACAGTTCTGGAGTTAAACAAAGCACAGAAGCGACAACAAGGGACGTCGTGGTCTGGACCTAGAGAAGTGACACAGTAAGAGTGGAAGTCCCGGTGTGGTATTTGCTTTCCACAGGCGAGACAATTATTAACTTTTTCTGACATCCGTTAGTGCAAGAAAAAAGGATCCCCAAGACAATACTTAGCTTTTGAAGACTTCAACTTCAGTTCGGAAATGAAACTCGGGCAGCGGCCGACCGGCATTCATGTGGACTGCTTCTGCTTCTGGCTCCACGGCAAGAAAGACTGATGTAATGGCGTCGGATGCTTTCCTTTATACCACTGATGACCTTATGTCAGTTCTCAAGCCATAGCAATTGACACAGAAATGCTAAGTATCTGGTATTCAGGCTGGCCAAGGGCTACCCTGGCAGGTATAACTCAAATGTGATGACTGCAACAGTGAAACACGAAGAACATCTACTGATGCAACATCTTAAGAAAATGCAGTTAAGAAAAATTCAAAATAAAATGTAAAATATCACACTAATAAAATGTAGTTTTAACAAATATTAGCTCTTCTTTTGAGCTCACTGAAAATAGATATAGTGTCATTCGAACCCGGGAAACTGCCAAAACATTTCCCTCTGAAGTAAAAAATGCTGCCAGTCAATGACACTATACCTTAAGATGTTGCATCAGTAGTTTTGTGGATGCTTTCTCTTTAATTTGAGGAGGGGTTTAGCACTTGTTTGGTGCCTTTTTTTTTTTTTTACACACAAAAGGATTTTCTGTTTGCTGTTCTTGGTTCTGATGATGTAACTTTGTGATGAAAGCACTTAACCAACAGTTTTTTCTTGTGCTGCGGTGAATAAGTGTTTTGGATTGCTCTTTGGACTATTCCATGTTCGTTTTTTGTTATTTTACCTCTAAAATCAAGTTCAACTTTCTCTAATAAAAAAATAAAATCTTATGGAAATGTTTACACTCAAAAGAATGCAGACAAAAGGCATCTGACTTGCCTTTTTTTCTAATGGTGCATGTATGCTTGTAAATACTCATTATCCTTATCCATTTCAGAGAAAAGATCTTTTGATTCGTCCCCTGAATGCAAAACGGGGGGCAGATAATTCTACTACCCACTTCTTCAGCTTGTTTGTGTTTGCACATTACTAATGTGCATCTGTTCACAAATGAAGAGGGTGCTAAGTAATTGGGTATCAGCACATGGTGGTGTGCCTGCTGAAGGCATTACAAGAACGAGATGCCTGCACTAAGCCTAACACTGGTATCAAAGTATATTCCTTAAAGGTGGGGAAGCCAAGCACCAGACATCAAACAGGTGTCTGATCTGAAGGTCTTGGTCAATGAATCTTAGTAAAGGAGGACCAAGTGGTTGACTTCACACCAGACTATCAAACCCTGCTGGAGACAGAAGGATTTCTGCAAATTGGGGGTTACGCAAGCTGTCCTGGTGCACTGCATAATGTGATGATGTACTGGCAGAGGGCAGTGCCCCCCCCCCCACCCCCACCCCATACATCATACTTCAGAAAAGAATTAGCCAAAAACAGAGAAGGATATCTTAAATGTAGACCCACCAAGGAGGGCTCCTTATATCAAAATGCCATTTTTTTTCCATTTTAAGATCACATTAGATATCTTATTTTCTCAGTCACTATCAAATTATGCTAGAGAAAGACAGATTAATTGGGCAAGATGATTTCATGTTTAGTTTTACTTTTAAAATCACAAGGAAGCTCAAACTAAATACAGCATAAACAAATGCACTACAACAGAAATTACGTGAGCACTGCTGCACCACAATTCAGTACACACTAGAATCATCTACATCCATTTCACTGGCTAGATTGCAAGAGCTGTTAGAGAGCTCCAGAGCAGGCCTACAGCAACCACCTTCTGTTCTTTCAGAAAAAAAAAAAAATACACAAAATGAATGCTGTAAGCCCTGGGAAATCACAGGCCCTCCATAGTGGTGTCTGCAAAGTTATCCCAGATGTCCTGGAATAAAAGCCTGTAAGGTGAGGAGAGTACCCACAATCAATCTCCAAAGGAGATGGGAAAATTAATAAATGAAAATAAAGCAGACCCAAGGACAGAGGGTCAGTGATGCTGAAGCTGAACATGGTAGGCAATAGTCAACAGTTCAGTAGGGATTCTGCTTTTTGAAAAATCTACTATTAGGGTGAGTATGCTCAGAAAATTCCACTACATTCATCAAAACAGCTGCTGCTGCAAGACTGCAACATAATTCCTTACACAATGGCAATGTACTAAAATAGTCTGCTACTCAAACAGCAACTTAATTCCAGACATGAGGTAAAAGCACAGCTTGTACAACTGCAGTTAAACAAAACTTGCCCGGCTTTTGGATAGTATGCTTAACCTGTTTAAAAGAATGTGCACAAGGTACCATGGGATTACTTTGACTTGAAACATTTTTGAAGTTGTTTACGTCATGCCAAATCCTTTTTGCGGAGTGCTAGAGGGAAGTTTGTTTTGTTGTAAGGCATTTGGCTTTGTGACTGCGGACTGCTTGTTTGGTGATATAAGTGTAGCGATTTCTGTTATCTGAGGTGGAGTTGCTTTCACAGGACTTCTAAACCTCATCTCGATGTCTTATAAGAGCGTTAAGCTTTTTGGTTAACCAATCTGTTTAACTTTGTTTGAGTAGTGAAATTACTACAAGAAGCACATGTCCTGAATGATACATAGGAGATGTGTGAAATGGGTATCTAGTCAATGTTAAAGAGACAAGCGTAGCAATATTGTCTGGTGTTTTTGGTCTAAAAAGAAATTATCCTGGGGAGTATTTAATAGTGATTCTTTAGATGCTGAAAGTGATTGGACACTGGTCACTGAAAGAGGGATGGATGGATGTCGATAGAGATTTTAGCCAAGTGCAAGGTAATTATGAGATATAATAGTGAGTGCTGGTTTGAAAATGTGCTTAATCTAACGGGGTTCATTGACAACCTGAAGTATTCATGGGTGTCAATAGAGATTTTAGCCAAGTGCAAGGTAATTACGAGATATAATAGTGAGTGTTGGTTTGAAAATGTGTTTAATCTAAGGGGTTCATTGACAATCTGAAGGATTCTGAGATCAATAAGGAATTCACTGATTAAGATCATGTCTCAAGGGTCCTAGTATTTGAATTTCCCTAGGATGAGAATTTGCTTATTGGTAGGATGCTGGAAATTATACCATAAGCAGACTTTAGAATTATGTAAATGAGGAAGGAAGGTGGAGGTAAGTAAGCTATGGCTATACAGAGGTGGTTGAAGGACTTGGAGGGATATATGGCAAAGCAACCAGTTTGGGTCATGGTCAGAGAAAGAGTTGTCCTGGAATATAAGTAATATGTTGACAGAGCAAAGGTCCAACTTGCATCACTGTCTTAAAGGAGACAAAGTTGATCAGCCTGCCTCAGTTCCTTTGGCATGTCAGTGTAATGTCTCAGCTGGTATGTGAACACAGTACACATTATTGCCATGTCACCCTGATTTATGGTTTTGAATAAAAGACTGGTAGCTGAGCTATTTGACAATGTCAAGACCACTTCTGGCATAAAACAGGCATTAGCTGTGTTATGGAACAATGCATAAGGTTCCATGCACATAAAGGTTTGCAGCTTAGACATTTTTCTAGCAGAAGAAATAGTTATCGGCAACCGAGACTTCCAAGAGAGACTTTGTAATGTACTGATATAATTGGCTAAGGAGGAGGAAAGGTCAATTTCTCTATCACAAAGTTAATGCATCAAGGAGAAGGAAAAGGTATTTTGGACAGTGGGATGACAGAGGATGACACATAGGCATACATGCTGCAACAGCTAATATTGTCTAAAATATGGCATAAAGTAAACCCTTCACAAAAAAAGTCTGCAAAGTATTTGAGAATAAGAGTTGTACGGAGAGCTACTGCTTCTTTTCGTTATAGGAACATCAAGCTAAGACAGTTTTTCATCAACTATTGACTGATGGATTTCCTGGTTTCTGCACGAACTGACCACCTCTGGGAAGATCTAAGTCTATGAAGGGAACTATGCAGAGATTGTCCATGCAGCCAGGTTGAGGCTTTTCTGATTTTAAGTAAGCACACTAGGAGATCCCCATTGGTACACAGGAAGCATTCAATGGATCAGAAGAGGCAGAAGTTCTTCTATGCTCATTCAAACAAGCTAGCCATAGTGTGGGCTATCAAAATTAACCTTCTTTTCTTGCTTGCAGAAGTACTTTTGAGTGGCAGTGGAATGGAAAGAATGCATATAGACGTCCCTTAACCCAAGGGGCAGTGAAGACATGGCATTTACTGCTCCGGCTTCCCTGCGTGTGTAAAATTTCCTTACCTGATTATTCTAAGAGGCAAACAATTCCATTGCTGGGACTCCCCATTACTGTACCAATTTCTGAAAGATTTGCCAGTCTAGCTGCCAACTCAAGCAGACTGGAAAAGAAGCTCTACATAAAGTCCACCAGTGAATTCTGACTGAGGGGATGTAAGCAGCTTAGAAGTGGAGGAAATTATTCAAGGCCAATATCCCATGCCCAAGCTGTACACAGAATACATGCAAGTCCCACCCCAATAGTTGTGCTGTCTATTACTATTTTAACAGTCCCCGGGTATGGTACAAACTTGAAAAACTGGTAATATACAACTCAAAGCAATTGTTTCTATAAAATGATACATTTGTGTGCCAGCCAGATGAATTTATCCATGATTGCAGGGATGAGAGAGATCACCTTCTCCAAAGGATGATGCATGCTGCTATTCTTGCATACTTCTGAGGCACTACTAAATATTCTTTATGCAGAGACTGGCTGAGGGCATCATTTGAATGAAGACAGATACATAGACTACTGCTTTCATGAAAAAACATCAGTTTCACCTTCTGTCCTAACTGACCAAAGAACTGGTGTAAGAGAAAAAGATTTTCTTAAAAGTAGGAACCTAAATATAGCAAAAAATCGTTTTACTTAGCCAATGAGTCAGTAAGACACAATCTTGAAGCTTTCGTGGCAAACGAGATCTGG
This sequence comes from Protopterus annectens, assembly GCF_019279795.1. Taxonomy (NCBI): domain Eukaryota; kingdom Metazoa; phylum Chordata; order Ceratodontiformes; family Protopteridae; genus Protopterus; species Protopterus annectens. Next base: position 1,997,160,267 of record NC_056739.1, read on the forward strand.
GGAATTGCTGTGAGGCACCATGGGATAGGGGCTAGCCTCGAGCCAGTAAAAGCTCTTGAGCTTTAGTATCAGCAGAGTATGAGCCAAATATCGGCTCCGAACCCATCCAGCATGAATTAAGGCGAGATAGGACTACATAACATTGTATAGTTATCCCCTTTGAGAAAAAACATGTACCCATGACTTGCCACATAGGTGGCAGTACGCTAAACACCGAAAGTTTGATGAGAGACTTAGGGACACAGGTGGCCAGTGGTCTCACCTTCGATAACCACATTGCCACAACAGTCAGGAAATCCTTTGTGGCACACCTCATCATGAAGGGCTTTTCATCCAGAAAAAAGGAGGTCACTGTCCCACTGTACTTATCCCTCATTAGACCCATTATAGAGTACAATGCCCAGTTTGGTATGCACCTCACAAGACATCTGGAACAGCTGGAAAGGCCGCCGAAATGCTGCACTAAAAGAATCACAGGGCTAAAGCAGATGTCCTATGCTGACCGTCTAAAAAAAAATTCCAGCTATACTCTGTGGCAGATCGTCTACTCAGAGCCGATTTCTGCTCAACATACAAGGCCATGTCAAACTCTGAGCTGTTGGACATGCTCCACTTAAAGAAATCTCAATCCCTCAGACCCACACGCTCCAGGGATCTAAACCTTGTCATCACAATGAACAAAACATGCTGGAGGGATAGGTTTCTGACCCAGAGACTCCCCATACTCTGGAAAAGACTGCCCATACATGTCGGGCAGAGCGCCTCCTTGGCCCTCTTCAAAAGGAACCTTGACAATTGGATGGGAGATAGGAAATTCACCCCGGGGATCACGTCAGTCGCCCTGCTAGACAGGGGCCCAGGGAAGTAAATATTGTGGAAAGAAATATCCAGGGAATTGTTATGGCTAGGCTTGTATAGGCCCCAGGGCCGATAGCCTAGTACCAACCTATGAACCTGCGAGATTTTACTATTATTCTTGCATTAAGCTTTTTTCTTTAATTGTCTCCGAGTTTCACCTTTTCTGAATATTAAAATGAATAAATATATCCATATATAGTTATATATAATGCTATCTAATGACAAATTCACTTGAATGAATGATCAGTCAGTACAAATGTTCAAAAGTCAATTTCACTGAAAGACAATTTATCTGAATGTCCATTTTACTGAATGCTGTATAGCTAGATGTAGTTTTGCAATACAGAAGCATTAATACTTAAGATGTGTAAGAAGCTTTAACTGGTGCTGGAGATAACCTGTACATAAGTGACCTAAACCTTGTCACCACAATAAACAGAACATGCTGGAGGGATAGATTCCTGTCCCAGAAACTTCCCATACTCTGGAACAAACTACCTATCTATATCAAACAAAGCTCCTCATTAGCACTTTAAGAAAAATCTTGATGATTGGATGGGAAATAGGAAATTCACCCCAGGGATCACCTCTGGGGCTCTGCTCGACAGGGGCACAGGGAAATCATTTTCTTGGGTGGCGAAGGGCAGGGTACCTTTTTGGCTGGGCTTATATAGGGCCTAGGGCCAACAGCCTAGTACCTACCTATGAACCTATAATCGCTGCTGACTGGTTAGTACATGTGCACTGGCAGTGATTCCATGTGTGGTATTTTCATTTTACTACACAGTTGTGCCACCGTGGAGTGTTGGGGGTGCAGGGGGAATGTCCCTTGCAAAAAAGTGTTTTTGAATACCTTTCTCTTGGGTATTTTTGACTGCATCACATTACAGTTATTTTGAATTTTATGTACCCGTGCTGGTGGTGCTGCGGTAGCGTTGTTGCCTCACAGTAAGACGCTGTCCGGTTCGATTCTCAGCTAGAGCGTCTTCTGCGTGCAGACATAAGTGAATGGGCATACCTTTGTTGAAGGTTGTGCGTCAGGGCTGGTAACTCGGCACGTAAAAATCAGCTACCAATCATTAGCGGACCGGAGTTCCGCTGTGGCGACCCCTATCCGGGAAAAAGCCGAAAGACACAACAACAACAAAAAAATTAAACTGTCATTTGGTGAAATATGCTTTCAGATATTTTGCCTGACAGAGTTTATTGCAATGAAATGGTCTTACAGTGAGTTGTCTACAACCCATACAAATAGAGAGAAAAAGACAGAGACAAAAAGGTAGACAAATTGATATGTTTCACTGTGGCGTCTGCAATATGCTAAACTGTTGGAAAATATTTCTAAACACAATGATCGAACAATCTTCAAGTAGTTAGCATACAGCTTTAGTGAGTGTCACAGTACTAAATGCATAAACCTTACAATTTTTAGTGGACAAATTAGTGTACGGACATTTACTACTGTCAGGGGGACAGTAGTGATCTACAGACTTATTTAATTTGATTTAACACAGTAGTATATCCATTTACATACAAATATGTTAAACATATTTCTTTCTTAAAGTCTTTGATTCTCTACTTACAGAGGGAAACACATGAAATTTATATGGTATGTTACACTTCATACACAAGACTTTCCATTTATATGCCCCCAGAGGCTGAACAGCCAAGAAGCAAACCTTAACCTATGCAGTTACTATGATGAAGCTCTTTCACAAAAGAAGTGTCGCTCTATTAGAGATCTGTTGAAAGTTCACCTGCACAGAACACTTTTCAATCCTAGACTTGAATATCATCAAACAAAACTAATATTTCATTAAATGATATGGAAATGGAAATTTACTGTCTAAGTCTACAGGTTATATGTGTACTTATTATGTGATACAGCATTTCATCTATTTTATGTACTTTATTCTCAACTCCTATTTGGTTAAAATGTATGCATATTACACTTATTTCCTTCTCTTTGCTTACTTTTCCTCTACCATATGATATATATAACAACACTAGTTTTGTTATAACAAATATACAACTTGAGGGGGACAGAAGGTGAAAGAAGACAGCAGCAATTCCTATATAGTTTATTTAGGTAGCAAATAATATTTTGACAGCAGAATTATGCAACGTTTATAAGTCTAGCTGCATACCTTTTGATTCATTCCAAGATGCAGTCATAGATAAAAATTCATCAAGCTAGGAAATGGGTGCATATTACTTAATATATTTTATTGCTGGAAGGCTGTTGTCTAATATATGTGGTACAAAGGTCCCTGTTTAGGCTAAACACATATTTTGTCTTTCATTTCTTTAAAGATGAACGGTTTAAATAATAGGCAAAACAAAAGTAACCTGATATAAAAAGAGACTGAAATGAGTCACTAAGAAAAGTTCAAGAAAAATTAAATGTAGCTAATGCTCATGTTCAAAAATGAGTGAAATTTTATTCAGATCTGGTTAAGAAAATGAAAATTCAATATTTATCATAAAACATCTAATGCTTTACAGACATTTAAACTGTTAACTGTCTTCACAGGGCTGGTAAGAAGGATGAAAATGTTTTCAAGTAAGGAGCAAATTCAAGATATTAAAGACAATTGCAAGAATAAAACTGATACCAGTACAAATTCAATTTTAAATAATTTAAAATATCCTTCTCTGGTTGGGGTACAGACAAAAATCAATAGCATATATAGAACTTTCTTACAGAAAACATCCATAAACATTTGATGGGGAGACAGATAAGTATATCTAAAGTTGACAAGCAAATTAAAAATGTATAACACATTAACATCCCCAGGAACTGATAGAATTTTGATGGAAATATACATGTCATGAATGTTTAATTATATAATTTGTACTAAAGAAAATCTATCAGCTTTGAAATGTTCTTTAACAGGTCCACCTTAATCAGCTTGGAAATATTCTGAATGTCCCAAGAAAAATTCATTTATATGCATTTCTTACGGGCCTAATACTTTGTAAAATACTGACCACAAATTATGCCCAACCCATTTATTTATTTATTGACATTTGATTACCAGGAAAGCTCAACTGGGTAGAAGCCCATTTTCAGTGGAGGCTTGGGGAGAGAAGCTCCAAATTATTATAAGAGCAATAATTTTACAATTTTCAAAAATAAAAAAAATCTGTAGTTTAAATAATTATAACAAATTAGACAATACAAGAACATTGGTTAAGAATTGATACAAATTATATGACAGTCATTTAATCTTTAAATAAATTTTAGACAATCTGTAGAGAAATTAAAGCTAAGTTAGTGTAATACAAATAGGAACTGCAATATGAAGTGAGGGAAAAACAGGCTTATGGTATATTTAGAAAGTCGGGTAAGTGAACTACATAGCAGTGAAGAAGTAAGTGAAGAAAGAAGGGTAAGGAGGTACAAGAATGAAAAGGTACTTGTTCACATTTAGGGATATAGGTTATCCTGGTTTTGAGCAAGAACAGAGCCAGGTTTTAGTTAGGAAGTCTTCCAAAGTGTTTTTGAAAGATGGGAGGGAGGGTATAGACCTGATGGATAACAGGTAAGGGGTGCCAGGCCTTAGCAGCCTTGTATGAGTACTGACAATGCCCAGCAGATTTGCTAGGTTTGTAGATAGGAGTTTTTGGTCATTGGATCACAATGACCAACTGGGAATGCAGCTGTGTAGAATGTTTTTTTAGTGCTGGACAGCAGATAGATGCCAGATAATTTTAAAAGTGGTAAGAAATGTGTATATGTTAGTTGATGTGGCAGTTCTAACCAATTTAGGCTTTTCAGTGCTATACAGTGGTGGGTTCTGAAAGGGGTATGCGCTGCAACTTTGTTATAGCATTGTTCAAGTTTTAATTTTAGTGAAGCCTGGAGGTTAGTAAGCATGGGAGTGCCATAAAGAAGAGTGGAGAGGAGATAACTAGTGGCAAGTGCAGTTTTAGTTGCGCTGAAGAGAAAGTTTTTGGCTCTGTAAAGCATCCCTAGTTTTTGATGAGTTTTTCTTATGTAATTTTGTATACGCAGGTTGAATGTAAGATTATCATCCAGTATCACCCCTAAATGTTTGCTATGAGAAGTGACCTGGTTGCATTATCGAGAGAGAGGACTTAAAAACTGTGTTTTTTCATGAGAAAGGGATTTGGGGGAAGAGTAGTAGTTTGGACATTTTAGGTTTGAGCATGAGTTGTGAGTTAAGAAGTCATGTTTCAGTGGCTGTTAAAGCTTCCCGAGTAATTTTTTGGAGGTGTCAGATGTGCAAATGATAGTGGAATCATCTGTGTATTGTATTAGGGTGGCCTGTTGTATTGAAGTATAGAGGGTGTTGGTGAAAATGTTAAAGAGGAGGAGACCAAGGGTACACAGCCTTGTTGTTTACTTGTGGTGACTGGAAGGTAAGAAGAGAAAGTGTGGAGTGCCATTTTACTGACTGATACCTACTGGATAGGTAGGTTTTGTACCTCAGAAGGGTGGGCTGAGATAGACCTAATGAGGACATTTGAAGTAGAAGTTTGCTATGACAAACTGTTGATGGCTTTAGCCAAATCTAGAAATAAGGAAGAGACTAGTTTGGCATTAATTCTAGCTTTATTGAGAGTATTTACATAGGTTAAAAGGGCATTGTTACTGCTATGGAAGGACAGAAGCCATGTTTTGTAGGGGATATGAATTCTTCCTGTAGGAGATAGCCTAGCAATTGTTTTTGAATACATTTTTGAAGTATTTTGGTGAGGGGGATAAGACTGCTATAGGTCTAAAGTTATTAATGTCTGTTGAATTTCCTCCTTTATGCAGAGGGATAGTGTGACTTTTTCCAGAGAGAGGGAATATGGGATTCTTGGACTGACCAATTTGTAAGGACGGAGGCAGGACAGGCAATGCTATTGGCTGGTATTTTTAGGTATTTGCTTGGAAGGTCATCAGCTAAAGAAGAGCACATTTTAAGAGTAGTTTTATATAGGATGTGGGCACAGGCTTGAAGGTGAAACTGGATGTGGTGATAAGTGGATGTTCTGCAGGGCTGGAATTAGATGTTGAGGAATCCTTGGTTAGAGATACTATACATCTATTAAAATAAGAGTTGAACTGTACTGCAATTTTGATTGGTGAGTTATCAGGAGAGGGGTTTGAGTCAAATTTTTGGCCGGTGTGTAAGATTTCTTTAATGGATGTCCAAATTTTTTAGGGTTGTGCTTAGTATTATTCTAAAAGTTATCACAGTACAGTTTTTTGTCTTTATTTGCTTTTTAGAAAGATTGTGAAGCATTCTGAAGTTTAAGATATTGAGGTGTTTTACACTTTTGCCATTCTTTCCATGCTTTTTCCCTAGCCTGCATTAGCAGTCTACTCTTTTTGGACAGCCAAACTGCATTATTTGTTTTCAGTCTCTTCTTTCTAGGAGGTGCAAGGCTATTTAGGAGATTTTGAAAAGCTGTACTGAATTCAATTACAGCATTGTTTAGGGGGATGAGTTTTAGGAAGTTTCAGTTAACAGATGACAGTGCAGTAATGAACATTTCTGGGTTAAACATGAAAAGGTTACATGTCGATTTATAAATATACCGTTTAACTCGATGTGTGAGATGTCATATAGTTTGGGAAATGATAACTGAGTGAGTCTGACATTGTACCTGTGGTGGAGATATTTGCTAGGGCCTGATACCAGGATCCAGTCTAACAGAGAATTTGATGTCTTGCTATAATGTGTGGCGCTGTTAATTAGTTGCGTGAAACCACACAAGTGTATGCTAGATATAGAGGAGTTAGAGTTTATGTCCAACTGATTAACATTTACATCACCTAGTAATATTTTTTTCTTGTGGAAATGTTATGGATATCCAATGTAGGATATCTTCCAGTATAGCTGTATTGTCACCAGGAAGGATATAAAGGACACCATCAGGTCAATTTATAACTGACGGGAAACGGTTTATAAACAGAACAAAGCAATTAAAGAGATGCAAGTAAAACAGGTTGTCTGTCATTTTCTGAGAAAAAATAACTGGCATATGCAGTATATTCTACTGGTCAAGCAAAACAGGACAGTGACCAACTTAGTAAGAGGTCCTTAGAGTACACAGACTATTTCACAGAGACTTCAATCACAGAGCAGGCATGTATTTAACTGATTAAGGTTAATATGCAGCAAGGCTCTGCATGATAAATAAGTTTACTTTAACCTGTAGGTGCAGGGTCTTGTGGTAGTGCTCCTGCAATATCAAGGTCAGACAAAGTGACCACATGCTATTAAACAATGGCAAAATTCTTAGATGTAGGGCCTTCTGGCAGAACTCCTGCAATAGTGAGGTCAGGCATAGTGACCGCAGGCTCGGTTCTATGAAGGAAGTCAGTTGCTGAGTGCAAGAGCAGACAACACTTGCCATCTTTATGGCATACAATGACGGAACCTTTACCATGACTCAGATTTTTAAGGTTCAAGCTCGTGCTGGAAGAGGGTAGGGGAGACCAGAAGTGAGCGGCCAACCTTGGAGGAAGAAAATATGTTATTGCCCACCAAATGACACCAAATATAAGGAGCCAAACCACTAAAATGGCCAAGAAGAGAATGCAGACTTAGTGCTCCCAAGCCAGTGATAACAATCTTAAACACCATGACTGCTAGGATACTGGCAATTACATGAACTACTTTTGTGGCTACATGGATGATGGCCCCTCTGCTTTCACTTTCATGTTAGGAAATAAGTAAATGGGCAATGAATAAAGGGGTAGGCTTGAGGCTTGGCAGGCACAAGTAAGAGAGTATAGGAAAAAGAAACAAAGCATGTTTATTCTGTCAAACAAGATTTAAAAAAGGTTATGTCAAATTTAATAAAGAACAGATGGTAATTAAAGTGAACAGACAATTTCAGAATATTATCATAATACTCATTTTCATGGATTATAAGTAGCATTTTATTGACAATTATTTTAGATACTGAAAAAACATTGTTTTCAAAACATTAGGTATATCTTTTTATTCAAAGCATATATGTATCTTTTTAGAAGTCCTACTAAAACTTAATTTTCAGTTTAATTTTATTTAAGTATCAAAACACTAAATCAGCAATGTATGTGAAAACTGCTTCTTTTCTTTAACAAGCAATTCAAATCATAAACTCACAAAACATGGGTGCCCGTTCTTGTCCTTATTATTGCATTATCTATAGAAATATTCACTAATCTGTCAGAAATAATGTACTAAAGGTTTGCACAACTGGCAATGTTGCTAAATGAAAAATGTTTGCAGAAGGCATCCTAACAGCATTAATGAATCCATTACTTTTATTGAAAACTTGCTAGATATTTTTCATTATTAAGAAATCTGAAATTTAATAAAGAACAACCTATGCAGATGATACAATGAATAAATCTATTATGAACAATTTTTAGTACAAGTTAAACTGAAAGGAATTAAAATATTTTGACATTCACAGTTTTAGCCATTTCTTTAAATTATGTACTTAAACTGATTGTGACACAAGTTTATGAAAAACTGTACAACTCCTTCTGACGAATAATTTTTAGTAAAAATGATTATGTTGTCCGAATTATATGCAGATCACATTGTTTAAAATTAAAACAAGATTAAATAAAATAAATGCTTATTGATTCATACAGTCATAAAGTAAATCCAGAACATCAGTGAAAAACTAGCTTTCTTGATACTGGCTTTCTTGATACTGACTGAAAAAAGTTTTTTGATATTGAGACATACATTCTAGCACAGATTTTCAATGTAACAGTTTACTAGATTTATAGGTGAAACAGTTTAACTTGGAAAGATACACGTGTATCCCATTTGTCAGAACAGCAAATTTAAGTTTAATGATGCCCATCTAAATTTACTTAAGATTGCTTTAATTAAGTACATAGAATACAGTACTTATGCATCTCCAGGGTCAACATTCTACACAGTCAACAGATATAGAGTATTTTAATGTTATATCTTTCGGCTTTTCCCAGTTAGGGGTCGCCACAGCGGAACTCCGGTCCACTAATGATTGGCAGCAGATTTTTACAAACCGAGTTGCCAGCCCTGACGTACAACCTTCAATGAAGGTACGCCCATTCACGCATGTCTCCACACAGAAGACGCTTTAGCTGAGAATCGAACAGGACAACGCTACCGCAGCACCACCGCCGCAGTATAGATATATACATACTAAAATGCTATTCATAAGAATCCAGATTTAAAACACTAGGTAGTTTCCATTCATCTGATAAATACTAAATTGGACTTACCGATATTGGGAATGAAAAATGAACAGAGCGAAAAAGTACTGCTCTACTGGTCTCTCATAAGAATTCAAATATACTTTTATCCAAGTTATTACGAAAAAAAAAATATTCAGAAAGGCTCATTTAAAAATACCTTAAGAATCTATCAAAACTCCAAAACTATTTCAGTTTGTTTTTATTCTGAATAATCACACAGCACTTTTACTAGATATTAAAACATTACATTTCAGAAATATATTATGAGTTTGCATCTTGCTCAAAATAACACAGAAATGTCTATTATTTTGAGATATCTATGGGGGACAGCCTCATCCTTGTTTTTGAAAACATGCACATAAACGATGGATTCATTTGATGTAAGACAAGATGTTAAGAGCATTCCTTTTTGTTAGAGATGCAGAATCAGAATAACAAATTAGTTGTATTGTATCAACTAGCAGCTGTTACAAACATAACATTTAGTTCCAGCATTCATTATTAAAACTGAGACGATATACAAATCTTACCTTCTTTCATATCATACTAGTCATCATTCGCGTTCCTTATACAGAGAGTAATGCACTTAAAATCTTACAACATAGACTCTGATCAGATTACATAATCTCTAATAGCTGCTAATTCTGTTAGTTCAAATGAAATTCTAACTTTACATATTTTACAAAAACACTACTTCATTTGATAGGATTTTTGTATTTAATAAACCCTGACAGACTTTTCTTTATTGGTAATCACACAGGGCAAACAGCTAGGCCACATAATTCTCTGAAATTAGGTGGCCCCGACCTTGCCATATTTGTTGCATTTGAACGATACATGCTACAAGTCTTCTTCTCTACTCTCCCCACAGACACAGGGATAAACTGTGCTCAATCCTTAAACTCTCTTTCCAAGATGTTACTGCTATATATTTTAAATTTGAACTTTACAAATGACAAAAACATTTCTATTTTACATATTGGTTAAATAAGCTATATTATTAGTATTTATCACTTTTTGCAGAAGTCTTGAACACTTACTAATTGTCATAGTTTACCATAATTTCTCCTGGAATTTATAAAGATCTTTTTCCATCTGCGGCAAGCAAGAGTTACAAATCACTATATATTTCTACAAATAACTTTTTTACTACACTGCTTTAGCACAATATCATATGTTTAACTGATTTAAATCCAGATTGTTTCCACTTTTTCTTCTAAAACATATTTGGCTAGATCAAGTATGGCTTATTATATGAAACCAACTCATGAATGTTACACCATTTGATTCTTTCCTTGAATTTATAGCTCTCATCCTAAATGCATCTTGGCAAAGGAATTTTTTTCAGACATGATTTATGACTTGTATTATCGCAAAATGGATTACTCTAATTGCCATGATAAGGAGTTTAATGCAATAGCTCTCATATGCTTCATCAGCTCATAATAGTCGCGTTACATTTTTGTCATTATTTATGTATTCAGTATTTTCCTGATACTTATTATTTGATTTATGTATCAGACCTAGACATTTACTTAGGTTTACCAGTTCTATTTGTACATTTTGAACCCAATATTAGCTCTCTCATTCCTGCTGCTGAAAACTAGTAATTTTGTTTTATTAATTCTGCTTCAGATGCAAGAAAAAAATTAAAAACAAACTGGTAACGTACATTTATGATTGAAAATTGTTTTAAAATATTGGCATGATATGCTCTACTTTTGCCAATCTCTCTGAACAGTTTATTTTAATCAATCTATTTGGCTGTCATCTGTTTAGTGCTCATATGCCTTCATTTGTCAGCTCCTACCAAAGATCCGTATTATGGACTATTTTAATGGTTTACAGAAAAGATACAACAAAAAACTGGAACAACTCATCTCCATTCCAAGAGTCCGAGCATATCCTTAGTTTTGTTCATAATAAAATGCACAACTTTAGTCATAAATAAAGAACAAACTTCAATTATACATTTTGGCCAAAGTTAGGGATCTTTTTTGTGTGATAAAAGTTGGTGTACACTTGAAGCTAGTTGGTATATGGTCAATCTGCATACCAAGCATACAACAATTCAGAAAGATAAATGCACAATGGGGCAAGACCATGTTCTTGGGCTTGATCCAGTGGGAAAACATACTACTCTGTGCAACCACCACCATTCTGATAACATGCCATTCAAAGACGTAGATCCAGTGGAGTACTGGCTGGTTCTCATGGGGTAACCAAGCAACCGTGTACCTGCTAAAAGTGCTGTACTTCCAAGCACAGCAATCTCTCTCTACATCTACCTCACTGCTCAACATACTGGGCTCAACAATATACTAGCCTAGTAAAACAAACAAAAAAATAAAGCAATTTGTGTGTGGCAAGAAAGAGAAGTTTACCATAAGTTTTGTTAGGTTTATAGATGTCTAAAAGGCGCTGGTCAGAACTAAGAAGAGACTATGAAGAGATTGGGTTGGGGTATACGGGGATACTAAGGTAGAGAGTGATAAACAGGCTAGCAGTTTGTTGAGGAGGGAGTGTGTGAGCTGCAGCTGGGCAAGTAGTAAGAGCTGTGGGGATTCTAGCCATTGAACCTGTTTCAGGGCAAGGCAATGATGGGATTTATAGGGTTGATTACTGGCGAATCTGGCTACATTATTGTAAACTTGCTCTAGTTTGGAGACAAGGTTTGACTGGAGGTGAGTTAGGATAGGGGAGGCATAGAGAAGACATGGAAGGAGATAGGCTTGGGCAAGGGTGGGTTTGGAATTGGGAGCAAGAAATTTCTTACTCCTGTAGAAAAGACCCAGTTTCATGTTAGTTTATTTTCTGATACAGTGTTGGATATGGATGTCGGATTTGAGTTGGTCATCGATTATTGTACCCAGTAACTTAATGTGAGGCTCAGCTTTGATAAGAGTGTCATCTACCGAAAAAAATAGTATCAGTGTATTTAACGTGGTGGAGAGTTTTGGGGGAGAAATAGTAGGAGCTTTTTTTTTATGGTTCAGTATAAGTTGATGCTGTGTGTGCCATTTTTCCACAGATGAGGAGTTTTGGGTGATAGAGAGAAGTTTAGAGATGTTGTCAGCACAAGAGATAAGAGTAGAGTCATCAGATGACTGTATGAGGGAGGAGGTGTTACAGGAGGAGTAAAGACTGGTAAAGATGTTGAATAGGGGAGACTGAGGATTGAGCATTGGGGGACACCTGTTTGGGTAGGTAGAAAAGGGGAGCAAGCAGACTGCCATCTGACAGACTGCAGCCTACTTGACAGATAGCTTAAGAACCACTAAATAATAAGAGAGGGAGAGATTAAGGTCAGTAAGCTTAGTAAGCAGCTTGGAATGGGAAACCATATCAAAAGATTTAGAGAGGTCAAGAAAGTGGCAAGACACGAGGAGGTTTTTGTCCTGGGCTTCAGCAACAGTGTGAGTGAAGAATAGGAGGGCAGTGGAGGTGCTGTGGTGTGGTCTAAAACTATGCTGACTGGGGGTCAGAAGATTTTCATTAATAAGGTGAATTAAAAGCTGATCGTGAATACATTTTTCGAGAATTTTGGATAGAGGAGACAGGATGGCAATGGGTCTGTAGTTAGAGGGCTCAGTGGAGTTACCTCCTTTGTGAAGTGGAATAATGTAGAAAGATTTCCAGATGTCGGGGACAGTAGACTCTTGGATAGCTCTACTTATTAGGATAGAGATGGATAGGCTATGGAATGAGCAGAGAGTTTAAGAAAGAGGGGAGGGAGGTTATTGGTAGAGGGAGAACAAGGTTTCAGTTTTAGTAGAAGTGACTTGATGTAGGCTGTGGAGACGGGGATAAGAGAGAAAGGGGTTGTGTAGCACGTGCAGTGAGTGATGTGAGGGTGGTTATGGCTTTGGGAGGGTTGGGGAAGTTTGTGAATAGATTCAATGAAGTGGGTATTAAGTAAGGTGGCAGTTTCTAAGGGAGAATTGTTAGGGTAGGGGTTGGGGGTGGTAGATTGACCTGGATTTAAGATTTTACTGATGGTATGCAAGAATTTTTGGGGGTTAGACTTTTGAGAGAACTAAGGATTATAAAAGTAAATTTTCTTGTCTTTGTTAATTGTTTTTGCTAGATTTCTTAGTTCTTTATATTTTTGTAGGAATGTTGCCAATTTAGTTTTTAGCCATTTTTTACAATTTTTGTCTCTTTCTTTCATGAGTGATGGAGTGTTTTTAGTGAGCCAAGGTGAGTAGTTGGCTTTGATTCTCACATTTCTAAGAGGAGCTAGAGAGTCAAGTATATCAAGAAAAATGCAATTAAAGTATAGAATGGCTTCATTAAGAGGCCCCAGTTTATGGAAGTGAGCCTCTTATTGAAGGTTTCAGGACTGAAAGAAGAAAGCTTGCAACACTCTAAATTGGTGAAATTTAGGTATTTGGGAAGAGTAATGTTGGACTTGGATAGGCAGGTAGTCACTTAGGGAGTTGGGCAGGGCTCTGGGGTCATGATATAGGGTGGGGTCAGAGGTAAGAATCCAGTCTAAGGTGGTACCTTCGGTACTGTTGTTGTTGAAGCGGGTAGGAGTTGTGATAAGTTGATGGAAGCTGTGTAGGTTGATTTGAAGGGAGGGAGAGGTAGAGGACAGTTTTTGCCAGTTGATATTTACGTCACCTAGTAGTAAGATCTCATAAGGGATATTAACATAAATCCATGCTAGAATAGATTTGAGGATGGGAATGTTGTTTCCAGGTGGGATATTAACAGAGGCAATGGAGAATTTCTTAAGGTGGTTGAGGTGACAGTTTAGTAGTAGTAGTACAGCTGGTTGAAAGTGTGGGAAAGATATTGGTGGGGGGAGATAAGTTAAGGTGTTCAAAATACATAACTACGACACCTCCACCTTTTTTGGTGGTTCTGTCTTGGCGATAGATGTTGTAGTGCTAATGAGATAGATGCTGATGATATAGATGCTGATGATATAGATAGGATATGAGACAGATGTTACAGTGCTAATGAGATAGCTCCCTTGGGAAGGCAGACTGTACTGTGCTGTATCTGACTGTCCTACATTGCTGTGCTGTGTAACAAAGTCATGCTACAAAGTGCTTCCTACCAGCTTGAGCACAGGAAAGTCTAGTCTGAATTGTGGTACTAGGTACTCCTGTGCGCAACTCAGTAAAACAGGAAGGCTGTTGCATGTGGATGTGGACTAACACTATTCAGTGAAGGAATCAGTGTAGTCCCTTATGGCATACTAAGTACAATATGTGCAATACTGTTATGAATGTCAGGGAATAAGTGCCAGTGATATACTGTAGACATTTATTAAACTACTGTGCATTTACATATTTTATTTTTCATATTCTTTTTTTTTCTTATTTTTTTTTTTCTTTTATGAGAGAGAAATAGCTGATCATTTTGGGTACTTTCTCCATCTTTGCCAGCTGACCATTAAGCCTCTTCCAGTAGAGGCCCACTCTCTCCCCAGTAATGGGGAATACCTAAATCCACTGGATTGAGAGACACTGGGGGGCACACATCAGGGTTGCTTGTGTCCTTGCCAGCATCCTGAAATCCTGAATATGGAAGAGGTCTTAATTATGAATGGCCTAATTCCCTTCCCAGGTGGTGAATTAGCACCTGTGTCATCACAAGGATGACCTGTGCACTTCCATTCATGCCTGCATACTCCACCACATGTGCCAAGGACTGCCATTACTTAGGGAGTCACACCCAACATCCTCCCTGCACCAGCTCCCTGCATCCTGGCATGCCTACACCTCCAGTGGTGGCTAAGTCAACAGCACAGCAGTACAAGCCACCACTGATGATGGGCATACCCATCCTCCATACCTGCACTGCCAAGCACCCAAGTCACTACACAAGCTCAAGTTGCCTGGGCCAGAGTCAAGGTTTTATCCCATTATGCCACTGGAGCAGGCTACATATTAACTGTTTTGATATACAATCATATTTACTGAATTTGTAATTATAAAAATCCATTTAATGCTTGTTTGGTTGGTTAATTTTGAGTGAAATTAAAGTTTTTAAATAGAGCTCCACTGGTTGAAGGTAAAGAATGGAAAGCAACCAACTGACAGGCAGTGGAAAGAGCTGGAGGGTAATGACAATGGCAAAGGAATATAAATTGGATGAGGACATAAGTAAAAAGTTAAGAGAACTGTCAAGCAGCTGAATAAGTAGTGGCATTTGGGAATGATGGCCATCCAAAGGCATAAAGTAAGAGCAGAGGAGATTGCAAATCCCACAAGAGCTACTCAATAGTAATGATGTGGCAAACATTATCACAAACAAAGAGGAGTGGAAGATGAGAGTTACTCTGGAAAAGGGATCAATCAAGGTAGGTTGGATTAAGTGAACAATACACACAGATCCCTAATGAGCATAGATGTTAACATAATGGTCCAAACCACGTCAATGCAATAGGAACAAGCACGCTCAAGTATCGAACCCCTTCAAGGAACACAGTGTACTATTATCCAGATATTATCTGGTTACTTCACTGACTGACTATGATAGACAGCCCCTTCTACAAACTTGGGCTACCACTCCAATTTGGGATAACTTCAGAGGTGATGAGTAGACCTCCACAATGGGGTCTGGAGGTCCTCCTCCAAACATTACCTACCTTCCTCTCAAATTTGTTAACTTACTTCTGCATTTAGGCAGAAGCAGACTGCAGATGATATGGTCCGCTAATCTCATAAATCATACCTTATTTAAAGCTGTTATATGATACTCTGATATGTACCCTATAGCAGTAATCCATTTTTACTGGGCACGCTTGTTCAATTTAATTTTGCTCACATTTATCAGATACGACACCAAGTTTACCAATTACAAAATGAAGATTCTCTGTATATACAAAGGTCATGAAATTCAATGCACACTATATGCATGCCACACTGCTGCACTTGCTGTTATCAAGTATAATTAATAATGTGTCAAAGATTAAAGTACACTTCACAACAAGCACCCATCTTCTCAGTGTCACAGTGCTCCTTGTATATTCTTAGTATATGATGACTTTTGTCCCTCTCTCTCTTTATATATATATATATATATATATATATATATATATATATATATATATATATATATATACATATAGGTCTAGGATATATGGCTGAAAATCCATTTGGCCGAAACTTTCTGGCATATTGCCCAAATCGCCTTAAATCCATTTGGCCGAAAAACCATTTGGCAGAAAACACTACTGACAGTGTATATGCCCTGTTCTCCAATGTGGTGCGATCTCGGATTGTGAATAATAAAGTAGGGGGGTGTGGGGGGCACAGCTCCCCACCTACTCAGGTTTAAAACTACTTGTTAATACAAGGAATAGCAACTAGACAATGTAAAATGATGGCAAACATTAGTAAATTTAACTGGGAAGGGGGCTACACCCCTCCCACACCCCCCATTGTGGGGGGCTGTGCCCCCCCCCCCTACTTTATTATTCTCACTCCGAGATCGCACTACAGTGGGGAACAGGGCATATACACTGTCAGTAGTGTTTTCGGTCAAATGGATTTTCGTATTTTCTATAAGCACATTGTATGCAAAGGATTTTTTCCTCCCAAGTCCTCCTCTGCATAACTGGATACATTGGTCAAACAGCAAAAATAAATACACTGAAAATAAAAAAAAAACTGTTAAAGGGAGGTCTTCAGTTTATAACTAGTGGAATGTCCTAACCTTTATGAAGGAGAAGCAGAGGAGAGTTACAAGGAAAAGAAATTTTACTGTTGACAGAAGGAAGGTATTTCATTCACCTGAAAGAGCACTTTTTATCCCAGCCGATACATGTGAAGGGACTGGAAAGAAGATTCAGAGGGTGGGTGCAAGCAGTTTACAAAAAGTCATTAACTGTTTGCAAAGCAAAATGTACATAGGAAAAATAAGAAGAGAAAGGCAAACAGGATGTGGGGTTCCCCACTGCCACCTTACCTGTTTCATGTGAATATGGAAGAATTACTCACAGCATTAGAAATGTAATAATCATAAGGGAGAGAGACATGATTGAAAGGATGAATTCTTGATGTTTGTGGATGACTGCACATTCACAGCAGTCAGCAGATGATATAGGGACAGTGGTGTTGGATACTTTGGAGGTCTTTATTAGGTCTGGTGAGCTTTCAGGTCTAAAGTTGCAAAGGCAAAACAAGAAAGGCAAATCGCAGGTAAGTAAGTAAAGCACTTCGCAGAAACAAAATCAGGGCTGAGGCAAAATGCATTGGGTAAAACTGTAAGGTACAGAGCAAAAAGTATCCAACAAACAGCTAGTCCACAAGTTAGAATCAGTGTTTAGCCTGGGATAAGGCTACCAACTTTCAGACAGAATGAACAAAATGAAAATATGGTACTGCTAAATACATTACATCTATTTTGCCTAGTTCTGGTAAAATTGAAGATGGAATGAAATACAGACATCATAAAGGATATCTGATACGGGAAGATGCAACAGCTCCACAACAGGGAAAGGGAGATCCATGGAATAGAAGGGACTAGGAACCACCATGTCTATGCATGTTGTGCCCCAATCAGCATTAAAATAAAAGCACCACGACGGGGTCTTGACATAAGGGGAAGTAAGTTACTCAGCAAGTTATGAAAAAGGCAAATGCACATACAGTAAGATGAGAATCTGGAATGGAAAGATGTGGGTGGTAACCTCTGGAGGCAAATGGAGTGAAAAGTTAGCAAAACAGTTGCAGATTAGAGGCCAACTTAGGGAAGGACGATTAAGTTTTCAGATTTGAAATAAAAAGTACAGGGAAACAGAACTTGAGGAAGGGAGATGGGCTAAGATTTGAAAGAATAAACAATAGTAAGAGAAGGGTGATTACATAGAATAAGAGGCGAAAGAGTGTAGGCAGATGTCAAAAAGGAAATGGAGTTGGTCAGCTAAAATGGACAGAGGAACTAGTACAGGGAGGTGGGGAGAGTAAAGGGCCAGTAGGAATGCAAGGTAGAGACATGAAGTGCATAGAGAAGGCAGTGAAAAGACAAGCAAAGGATCTGCAAAGTTATGAAGCTCTTAGGTGAAGTACAGTATGGGCAGAAGAGGCCAGCACACCAGTTGCGTATCACATCAATAAAACTACAAGAATGAAGGAAAGTGAGGAAAAAATGAATAAAGGAAAGTGAACAAACCATGCTGGAGATAGGAAAATCTAATCTTGTCTGTACTAGCAGTGTAGATAAAAAGCTTCACAGCCAAAAAGAAATCAGAGTGAAGGGAGAAAGAGCTATGCATAAGTGAATAAATTCCATAGACTTTAAAAAGTGTGAGAGGAAATGGGATCTGGAAGTAGTCAGCTGGCTATTAGGTAGATGGAGGTACTTAAGAACTAAAGCTCAGAAAAGAAAGTGATTTTCAGGAGGGGAAGAAGTGTAAAGTGTTCGAGACATCAAGGACAGATGCAAGCATATAAATATTAGAGAGATGCTTGCTCTGATCAAGGCATTCAACTCTCAAACATCTTTGGTCCCCTGGACCTTCAAGTTGTTACAGACAAATTCCACAGTCATATGGTACATCAACAAGCAAGGGGGAATCAGGTCTTACCATCTTTGCAGACTAGCCATGTTAGCTTGGTTTACAGCTTCACATTACAGTAACATTCTACAAGCATCCTACATCCAGTCAGAGCAAAATTGTATGGATGAGCAGGACAATGGCAAACCCTCACAGATGGAAACCAGATCAGGGGTCTTCCAGCTGTGGGGAGTTACTCAAGTAGATCTCTTTGCCTCCGCTGTGAACAACCAGCTGGCAAAATTCTGCTCCAGGACGACATGCAAGAAGGCCTGAAGACAGATGTCTTTTCTTTTCCTTGGACAGGAATGTTCCTATATGCTTTTCCACCATTTCTGTTTATATCCAGGGTACATCTGAAGAATCAGAAGGAATCCCCCAAAAGATCATTGTGGTGGCTTCCTTCTGACCCAGGCAACAATGGTTATCCCTTCTCTTGAAAATGGGAAGGGACACTTACCATAAGCTTCTTCACAGAATGGATCTACTTGCATAAGAACAGGTGTATTTGATACACCCCATGATTGCAATCAACTTCAAATGATTGCCTGGATGATAGGGACTTAATTCTCTTTAGCCACCCGTTTACAGATGACATGCAGCAGGGTTTAATGGAGGCAAGAAAGCCTACTACTAGAAATAAAGAAGTTATGTCTTACAATAATGTTCTAACTTTGTTGTCGAGCTTTACTTATCCTTGACTGTGGGTTTGGTTCTGAACCCCAGAACTGACTCAGCTGTTATTACAGCTTGCACCTTCCAAAAACTCTCGAGATAAGCTCTACCCATAATGCTCCTCATAAGATCATCTCAGATTGAGTTTGCAAACAATAGTGACAGACAAGAAATAACAGACCAGAGACCATACCTGTATCTCTATAGTGAAAGCCAATATTTGGAGAGATCTGATCTACCACGAGATAAAGGCAGGGGGACGGAGGGTGGGGATGTCAAGGATAAGTGAAGATTGACAACACACATGAATGTTATGGTAAGACATAACTTTATCTGATGTTGTCAATTCACTTCACTTAATCCTTGACTGTTGTGACAGAATTCCCTGCTACCTGAACCTTGGGATGCACATCCTATAGAGACCAAATCCAGTTTGTAATGTATAATAAAAGTATGAGGAGATGCCCATGTTACCGCTGCACAAATATCATCTATGGAAGCTTTGGCATGAAAAACTGCAGAAGCGGCCATTGCTCTTGTCGAATGCACTTTGACAGGTCCTGGTAGATGCATTCTCTTTTTCTTATAAACAAAGGTGATGCAGTCTCTAAGCCATACAGCCACAATAATTTTAGAAACTGGTCTTCCCATAGCAACTGAAGAAAAGGAAACTAATAGCTGATCAAATTTTCTAATTTCTTTTGTTCTGTGAAGGTAGAAATGTAATTGTCAATGCACATCTAGTAAGTGTAGACAGTATTCACATTTATTTGAGAAGCTGGGAAAGAAAGCTGGGAGTTGTATAGTCTGATTAATATTTGCTTCAGATACCTTTGGTAAAAAAGGATTTGTTCACAGGAAGACCATGTCTTTATGAAAGAGGGAGGTTTGCAAGATAAGGCCTGTATCTCAGATATCCTCCTAGCAGAAGTAATAGCTATTAAGAATAAAGTTTTCCAGGACAAAAACTTCATATTACAATTTGTGGAAGGTTCAAAAGGAGACTAAATTAATGACTGAAGGACCAGATTCAAATCCCAAGGTGCAGAGTGTTCTTTATATGGAGGTCTTGGCATTAAAAGTTCCTTTCAAAAAAGCTTTGCAAAGTTTATGGGACATTAAGGCAGAGCCATTTAAACCAGTATGAAAGTCGGAGATTGCAGCAAGATGCGCTCAAACAGTAGAAGCTGTTGGACTTTCTCAACAGGAGCAGAATACGGGTCAAGATTAGACTGCCATCCATTTAGAAAACTTTAACCACTTGTTAATGTACAATTTCCTTGCTGAAGGTTTGTGGTAGGATAGAATGATGCGTTGAACTGAGGAAGTGAGAGACAAATGCCTGGCAATCATGGGAACTGGAGAAGCCACACAGTGATCTTGAGATTCTGAATATTCAGATTAACTAGTCCATCCACGTGGGACAATAGGTCTGGAGATAGGTCCAGTATCCAAGGTCTCTGAATTAGATGAGGCCAAAGGAAGGGAAACCAGACTTGTCGAGGCCAGAATGGGGAGATGAGAATTATTCTGTTCTTCAACCTGTTGGCTTTCTTTAGAAATTGGGATATGAGAGGAATCAGGGGAAAGGCATACAATAGACCAGGGGGCCAATTATGAAGGATAGCATCTCTTGGTGACTCCCCTGGAGGGGGGATTAGGACAAATTAATTGCTGCACTTGTTGTTCAGTGGGGACACAAATAGATCGCAGCAGGGTTGGCCCCAGTGGCAGAAAATCTTTTCTGCCACCAACGGATTGAGAGACTACTCATGAGGCATGAGGAAGGTCCTGCTCAATTTGTCCGCCATCATGTTGGAACTCCCTGGAATGGAAGTTGCCAATGGAAAGTGGCTGAAAAAAATTGCCCACTGACATACTCTGAGTGATTCTCAACAAAGAGGGTAAGACCTAGTTCTCTCTTGCTTGTTGATGCACCAAACTACTGACATATTGCTTGTCTGTATCGCAACTGCTCCGAAAAGGAGGGATGCTTGAAATGTCTGCAAAGCTAAGAGCAATACCCTCATCTCTAGAACAATGACATGCAAACTGACCTCCAGCTGGGACCAAGTGCCTTGGACTGTTTGTCCCCCCACCCCATCTGGGATGCATCCATGGTCTCTGTGGCTTGGGGTTGATGGGGGATAAAGGGATGACCTGATAAAATTTAATTGGAATGGAGCCACCAAATCAGATCTTCCTTGCAACAACTGGTGATCATAACCAAATGTGACATTGGTTGATTCAGTAAGGACCACAAAGACACCAGGAGCCATTGAAGAATTCACATGTGATACCTCCCAAGGGGAACTAGGGTGATAGAGGCTGCCATTGAGCCTAGAGTTTGAAGGAGTCTTACTGTTACCTTCTTGCTGTGAATGATCTGGCTGACTTGCGATCTTACCCTCTGCAGTCTTTTCTATGGGAAGAGACGGAATGCCAGTGACTGTGTCAAACATTGCTCCAATGAACTCCTAACTGTGGAGATGGTTCTAAATGGCACTTTTCCCAATTTATAGTGATGCCCAAGTTGGAACAAAGCAGAAGAATATAGTCTCATACCTCTACATGTAGAAGCCTGGTGGGAGTGATAAGGACTAGTCTTCTAGATATGGAAACACCTGGAATCCTATTAGTCTGAGATGATTGCATTTGGTGAACACCATGGGGGTTGTGGTGAGACCAAAGGGCAGTGCCCTGAACTGAGAATAACTGGCTCTCAGCAGGAAGCATAGAAGTCTTCTGGATAGCTTGTCCATTTTTATATGGTAATATGCATCCTGAAGATCTATTCAGCGTATGCAATAGTCTTTTTCCAAGAACGGAAGTACAGACTGAACCATGACTACCCGAAATTTGGTTTGTTGAACTGATATGTTCAACAAACTGAGATCCAGGATTGATCTCCAGTCCCCTGCCTTCTTTGGCACTAAAAAGAATCTTGAGCAAATTCTGGATCCTTTCTGGTCTGGTGGGACTGTCTGGGTGACTCTTTTGTGGAACAGTTTTTGAATTTCTAAGATTGCTGCATCCATGTGACTAGGTGGAATGTCTGGGATTCTTTTCAATATCTTTAGTTGTTCTGAAAAAGGGATATTGTAATCTCTGGTATATAATCCTCTGCACCCAACTGTCCTTTATCCTTAGCCAGGCATACTGGTGCAGGGAAAATCGCCCCAACTGCCTCCAGAGGACAGCAATCGGGCCTCCTTTCAAGAACACTGATAGCAGTTCCCAGGGAAAGAATCCATGGAACCTTGACTCTGTAAGCCACCTCTGCCTCTTGCGTGGTGTCTTCTGTTATTACTTCCCTCTCTGCCCTGGGGAAATTCAATGGCATGAGAGTCCTGGAAAGGCCCTTGGGACTTCTTGAACCATAGCCTTCCAGTTCTCTGGTTCCTGGAATAAGGCCGCTGAGGAGTGGAAAAGCATACACCCACAGCTGTTAAGAGTCTCTCCATCTTTCTCACATCTGGCCACCAGAATGTCTTTAACTTTGGGACCAAACAAGGGTGTTCCGTCAAATGAAGCACTGACAAAAGAAGACTTAAATGGCTCCACAAAATCACATAAGCGCATCCAGGCGAGTCTCCTAATGATTACACCTGAACCAGCTGCTCTCATCGTCCCTTTGGCAGCATGCACAGTTAGCTTCATGGATGAGTTGGAAATGGAATCTAGGGTGGTGACCTGAGAAGCTACTTTGTCTCGAACTGCTTTAGCTACTGCTCCTGCCAAAGTATCCGATAGCTCTTTTATCAGATCTCTAAGTCGCATAAAATGTGCCACGTAATTCAAGGACCTGAGAGCGAAGGTCAATGAAGCATATACGTGCATTGTCCTAGACTCTTTATTAGGAGGATGAAGAGTGGGACTTTTGAAAGCAAGTTCCTTCTTGGTAGCATGGCATCTACAGGTATTCCCTTGGCCCACGGCTGCTAATCCTAAGGGGCTGAAAGAATATGGTCTGGTCTCTTAGGAATTGGCTCAATGGTGTCAGGCAACTTCCAGGCCTGCTCAGCAATCAATTTAATGAGATTGTCAGCGGGCGGAGAGATCCAAGAGGTAGAAGGTTGGACACGGAAAGCCTCTAGGCACACAGATTCCTCTGAGGAAGGCTTGAGAGTCCAGCCATCCCCTCTGTTTTAGGATCTCCTCTGTTTTAGGATCTCTAGGATGTCCGTGAAGGAAACGTCTTCAAGGAATGACTTAGGGGAACCTTCCCCTTCATCAAAATCGGTATCTTTAGTGTTAAGACTTGTCAGGGGAGTCCAGGTGCTTCCTACTGCACTTTCTCTTCAAAGGTACATCTTCAGTGGGATGATCCAAGAGGTATCTGAAGAGGACATAACCACCGTGGTTAGATCATGAGTCTTTTTTGCCTGATGTCCCAGGGCAGAGATTGGGGGAAGCTCTGGTCAAAGGGAAGGACAAGATGTTTGGTCTGACAAAGAAGGCATAGACTGTTTGCCCACAATGGACAAGGCCCTCTCCATGGCCTAGAAGGCAGGCCCCCCTGTAGAGGGATGGGAGCCCAGAACAGAAACAGACTCCTTCGGAACAGTGGTTCCACCCTGCACTGAGGAAGACACCTCTGAAGCTGAAGCCAGAGATGAGCTTACATGTGCCGAAGCACCGAGGGGCATGGACGGCTCTGAAAAAGCCAGAGTGGAACCCTGCCCTGCGGAACCGGGAATGAAGCTTTGACCCCAGGAGGTCTCCGGATCTCACAAACCCAAAGAACTCAAGGAAACTATTGGAACCAGAGAAGACGCTCTGACCAGCACCAAAATGGTCGAAGACAGAGAAGTCGCTACTGGGGACTCAAAAGGCTCAGCTGGAGTTGGAGGAGGACAAAAGCTGGAGTGGAAACTAGCAAGGTATGATTTTAGGGTAATGTTCAATAACATTTTACATGCAATCAAATAGGGGTGGGGTGTTTTTGTATTAACCTATCATGACATGGAGAAGGGTATTTATAGTGTGACATCAGAGTATTTTAATTATTCTGAAGAAGTCTGTGACAGAGAAAGACGAAAGCGCCTAATAAAAACATTTTAACAACAGCTGCGGGTGTTGGACTTGCTGTTCCTTGTTCCTGTGATTCCTGGTTTGGGTTTAACAATGGTACTTAAGAAATATCACTTAAGGTAAAAGGAAGAAGTACCAGCAATGGTATGTTAGATTTACTGAAACGGTAGGAAATGAAAGAGAGAGAGAAGAACTCAATGATAGACACTAAGAGGAGCAGGTAGTTGAACAGATCTCGGTCAGCACGTTTCCTAGCTCTCATGCATTTAGGGAGAGACGTCCAACTCGAGAGGTGCAGCTTTGGATTCGGGCCTAAGTTTTTTTGGCTTTCTGTTTTGTAGGTTTGGTTGTCAGGTCCAGAGGGGAGTCCATCATGCTGTTTGCTAGAAGCTTGAGATACTGGTTTTCTAGGTAGATCGCAAGGGAGGATAACTGACTCCAGAGGGTTTTTGGGACAAAGGATTGGCAAATAGTACATGACTTGTGATCGTGCTGAGGGCCTAGGCAAAAAAGGCACTGAGTATGACCGTCTTCATGTGGAATCTGTCGTCCTCAGTCGCACTTCCCTTTTTGGATGACATGAACCTCAGGGATAGAGAAAGGTATAAAAAAACAAGAAGTTATGTACTCACCATAACGTTCGATGTATGTAGTCCATCCCGCCTCACATTCTTACCCGTAGGTTCGGAGCCGAACCTCAGCTCCGACTCGGCCATACTCTAGCTCGAAGTCTTTCAATTGACTGGTGGCAAAGAGGTATCCCCATGCTGCACTGCTCCCTTTCCCCAGATCTTGTTTGCTGCAAGCTCAAGCACTCACCTCCCATACACATAACACATAGAGAAGGAGAATCAGCCCAATAATAAAAGGAGTACTGAAACCAGAACCAACCTCTAGGCCCTCCAGGAAGGGGAAGGCGGGGGGTAAGTAAGAATGTGAGGCGAGATGGACTACATACATCGAACATTATGGTGAGTACATAACTTCTTGAAGTTATGTAGTCCGATCTCACCTACATTCTTACCCATGGGACAGCATCCCCAGCACCTGAACCCTGGGAGGCTCAGTGGAAAATACTCCTGAGCACTGTGGAAACAAAGGAAGATCTGCCTCTGGATATCAAATCCAATTTGTAGTGAGTAATAAAGGTGTGAGGAGATGCCCATGTAGCCGCAGCACAAATATCATCCATAGACATCCTGGCCTGAAATGCTGTAGAGGTAGACATTGATCGGTTAGAATGAGCCTTCACTCTAAATGGTAACTTCTTACCACTTGAGGCATAAATGAAGGAAATACAACTAGAGATCAATCTAGACAAGGTCACTTTGGAAATAGGAGACCCAAACCTATTGTCTGAAAATGAGACAAATAGCTGATCTGATTTTCTAAGAGCCTTCATTCTATGCAAATAGAAATGCAACTGTCTATGAACATATAGCTGGTGAAATTTAAATTCTGCCTTATTAGAAAACTCTGGAAAAAATATGGGCAGTTCAATAGACTGGCTGAGATTAATAACCAAAGCCACCTTCAGCATAAAAGAAGGGTTTGGTCTGAGGGAAACCCTGTCCTTGTGAAATCTCAAGTAAGGAGGTCTGATTGACAAAGCTTGGAGCTCAGAGACCCGCCTAGCTGAAGTGATGGCTACCAAAAAGATTGTCTTCCAAGTCAAATATTTCAATTCACAAGTAGCTGCAGGCTCAAAGGGAGACAAAAGTGAGACATTGTAGCACAAAATTTAGGTCCCAAGGCATGACCGGGTCAAAGACTGGAGGGCGAAGCAGCATAGTGCCCTTCAAGAATGCCTTACAAAGTCTACGCGCCATTAGACTGGGTTCATTAGCAACGTGAAAGGGGGAGGATAGCCGCCAACTGGACTTTAATGGTCGCGGCCGCTGATCCCGGATTGAAAATTCAAAACTGATCAATTTGTCTTGCATGAGCCCAGATGGAGAATCTTGCATGAGCCCAGATGGAGAATTTTTTCCATTTACTGGAATAAATCTTTCTGGTCGAACGCTTATGGAAAGAAGACAGAATAGGAACCACTTCCAGAGAAAAATGATGGATCCTGACTAGTGATGGAACTGGAGTAGCCAAGCTGTCAACCGGAGGGTCTAAAGAGAGGGATGGAACTGCCCTGACATATGAGTCAGTAGATCTGGCTGTGAATCCAGAATTTAGGGGTCGTCCATGAGATAGGGATGGAGAAAGGGGAAGCAAATTTGATGAGGCCAGTGTGGAGCAATCAGAATCATTCTGCTTCCCAAGGATTGCGTTTTCTGAATAACCTTTGTCAACAGAGGAACAGGTGAGAAGCATAAAGTAAACCGGAGGGCCAACAGTGAACTAGAGCGTCCCTGGGTGACTCCCCCTGAGGGGGGATAAGGGTGAAATAGCTGCTGCACCTGGTATTGAGGGGACTGGCAAATAGGTCGCAGCAAAGCTGACCCCATCTGCGGAAAATCTGCTCCGCAACCTGACTGTTCAGGGACCACTCGTGAGGCATCAGAATAGCTCTGCTCAACCTGTCAGCAATCATGTTGGAGTTCACCGGAATGTGCATTGCTACAAGAAAGCATAGGGAAGACACTGCCCACTGCCACACTCAAATGGCCTCTCTGCAAAGGGGGTATGACTTGGTTCCTCCCTGTTTGTTCAGATACCATAGCACCAACATATTGTCTGAGTGGATTGCAATTATCCCGAGAGGAAGAAAGCTCTGAAGTGCTTGCAACACTAGTAAGCACTGCTCTCAACTCCAAGATAATGATATGCAAATTTATCTCGTGCTCTTGCCAAGTACCTTTAACTGTCCTGCTGAGACAATGCCCCCCCCAACCCAATCTGGGAGGCATCCGTGGTCACTGTGGCAACAGGAGGAGGTGGGACGAAGGGCTTTCCCGCATTGAGGTTGCTGGTGTGAAGCCACCAGCGTAGATCTTGCTTGCACTTGTCTGTGATCATTATAAGATGAGAAAGCGGAAGGTGTTGTAGAGACCACTGGGCGAAGATCAGCCACTGAAGGAGCCTCATGTGTAGCCTCGCAAGAGGAACCAGCATAATTGTTGCAGCCATCGTCCCTAACAATTTGAGAACCGTTTTTGCCTTTACCTTTTTCAGTGGGAGCAACGCGTATACCTGTTGTTGCAAACCCTGAATCCTTTCTTGTGGTAAAAGCGCCCTCATGAGCACGGTGTCTAATTCGGCGCCTATAAAGGTGACATGCTGCGAGGGCAACAAGGCAGACTTTTCCCAGTTCAGTGTGATACCCAGTTTTTGACACAGCTTGATAGTGGCGTCCCTGGTCTGTAGTAGTAGATCTCTAGGATATCTGCGAAAGAGATATCCTCAGAGGACGACTTGGGGGACCCCTCTGACTCCTCCAGGTCAGTGTCCGACGTGAGAGACTCTTCCTGGGAGTCACTGTGCTTCCTCTTGCACGCTCTTTTTTCTGGGGGGCTCCTAAGGCAAAAACTCTGGGGAGCCCTCAGAAAGTTGGGGACCACTCATGGAGGTATCCTGAGGCCTTGGGTCTCTGCTGTCCAAGGATAGGGGGCGATCAGAGACTGATACTGGAGCTGGAGGGGGTAGAGTGTCGGTGCTATATGATGCAGCTGTGGACCTGGCCAGCATGCTACGCATGACCTTGAAAGCTGGTCCTCCCCCCAGCTCCAAAGATCGACCAACCGTGGAAGCCCTCGGAGCAGAAGGAACAAGGTCCGAAGCAAGGGACAGGCTCACCCGTGCCGAAGCACCGTGAGGGAGGCTAGGAGCCGAAGAGCTTCCCAAGACTCCCCCCCTCAGGTCCGACTGAGGAACCATGAGTCCTGGACCCCGTGGACGGAGCCGATGGGGTCGGAGCTGAGATCAGAGCCTAGAAGCCAGGATGGGCTACCAGAGCCAACCTAGAAGCATCAGATGGCACCGACAACTCTGGGTCCGAAGGCTGAGAGAAGCTCGGAGGAGGAACTATCGACGATGGATGGGTGACGGGCTCCAGGGCCGACTGGGCTGGAGCCGAAAATAATATAGCCAACACCGATGATTGGAGCAGTCTCTGCACCACTCTACCAACATCAGAGAGAGTCCTGGAGGACCTAGAGGATAAGGTAGGAGATCTAGACCTCCTCTCAGAAGGAGACCTGCGAGGAGGAGAAACCGGTCTAAAAACTCGAGCCCGGCTCTGAACAAGTATCTCCATCACCGGCTCTGAGAGGCTGGGAGCCAATGTAGGTTCTGTCGATTCACCAACTTCCTTCCGCACTGAAGCCAGTGGAGCCGAGGAAGCCACAGTAGACTTAGCAACTTTCTCCGGAGGCTCCGATAAGACTGACGGAGCCAGAGAGCATTTTTTTTTTGCTTTGGAGGTCTTGTCTCTTTTAGAGGGAGAGGACTTAGCACTAGAAGACCTCTCCAGGTCTTCTTCAAAGGAGGGTTTCAGTAATCCTTTCAGAATTAGCTTGTTCTTCCTTTCTTGAAGAACATGAGGGCTGAATGCGTGACAGAACGCACAAGATTCCTGAAGGTGGATAGCCCCCAAACAATATACACACACAGAGTGTCCATCAGTAATCGACATCTTGTATCCACATTTACTACATTTTTTGAAGCCCAAAGGCTTGTGTTCTTTTGTATCCTTAGACATAATCGGTAGGACACTAGACACAACTCAACCGACAAACCCGACACCAGCAACAAAAGTGCAGGAACTAGACTCTAAATAAACTGCAGACACCACACAAGAACCTCTAACTTAAATGGCCCATACAGGAAACAAGGGGAGGACTAGATCCTCTAACTTAAATGGCCCTAGCCCGAAGGGATAGGGTAACCACCGAAACAAACAAACACAGAAGGGTAACAGATAACTGGAGAGAGGACTAGGTCCTCTACCTGAAATGGGCCTAGCCCGTAAGGGAGATAGGAGCGAACGGGATACTAAGACAAAGGCCACAAAAGGCCACACAAACAGCTTCAACAAAAACAAAAACACACACACCTAGCTATGAAAATAGCGTTTGGAGCAACAACTAGTAAAGAAGAAGAAAAGTTATACTTAGTCACAGCCAAGAGCGAGACCACGTCTAAGCTTTACGAGCGGCAAACGAGATCTAGGGAAAGGGAGCAGTGCAGCATGGGATACCTCTTAGCCACCAGCCAATTGAAAGACTTTGAGCTAGAGTATGGCCGAGTCGGAGCCGAGGTTCGGCTCCGAACCCACCGGTAAGAATGTAGGCGAGATTGGACTACATAACATCAAAAGGTTTCCTCAATAGGACACAGAGTGACATCCGTGACTGGCGATCCAACTGGAGGCAAAGAAGTTCTGAAGGTGGTGTGCGCATACATCTCTTTTATGGCCAACTGCTGAAGGCCAATGTCAGATGTACTGCGCACATTAGGTAGTAAAAGACTTTGGTATACTGGCCGACGTCGGGTCGTCGCATTGGCAGGCAACTTTCTTAAGTCAGGAATGCTGCAACAATAAAATAGAAAGACATCTTACCGTTTTTTTTTTTTTATATATTATGCTGTCGTTCTGCAATCTCAAGTCTCACGCACATGCACATTTGACAGCTCAGAGGACAGAATGCTTCTATAGCACTATGAAGAGGCAAACAATATCTGGGGTAATCTTATGAGGAGCATTATGGGTAGAGCTTACCCTGAGAGTTTTTGGAAAGCACAAGATGGAATAACATCTGAGTTATATTAGCAAATGGTAAAGGTTTTCTAGTTGATGCCAGCAACATAACCAGCACCCATTCAAAGATAGTGTTTCCCTGGTTTGACAATGAATGTGTAAGTTGCTATGCTTTGGCCTTTCTTACTCCTCCATGATGGCTCATTTATTGGCCATTTCAGCATGTTTAGACATGGAACCTCCTCTTTCAATGCAGTCTCATGTCATAATGTTTTTGAAAGGGGTTTTGCTTAAGAAACTTCCAAGAAAATTGGTGGCAGCTCCTTGGGATCTAAAGTTTGTGTTAGAGAAGCCAACATTTGCTTCATTAAAACTAGGCCATCTGGCTGACTTGATGTTTTTAACATGGAAAACTGCTTTACTGATTGCTATCACCTCTACAAGCAGTGTACCTGAGTTGCAAGCTCTTATGGTGAGTCAACACTATCTCATTTTACACAAAGACAGGGTTTAATTGAGAATTAATTTCATTTATGGTGAAAGTGATATCAAAGTTTACCATAAGCCAAATTACCCATCTCCCGGTTTTCTTTCCTGAACCCCAAAACGATGGAGAAAATATACTCTATACCTTGGATATCTACAGACAACTCAGGTACTATCTTGACAGAAAAAATTCTTTCAGATCTTTGGATCAGAAGGGACAACTTGTGTCAAAACAGACTTTTTCCAAATGGTTGTCTCAGGCTAGTAACTTTTGTTATTCTCACCAAAACAAAACTATTCTGGGCAGGGTCAAGGCCCAGTCTGCCAAAGGCTTGGCATCTTCTATAGCTTTTTGGAAACAGTTGGATTCTAGAAGTATCCTAGAAGAAGCAACTTGGTTCTCTGTACATACTTTTACAAAGCACTACAAGCTCGAGTCTGTAGCTCTATATCGGGCTTTCCAAGGGGCATTCTCCAAGAGTTTCTGGACCTTTCCCTTTCCACCTCCTCAATACAGTAAGCTAGGGTAATCTAGCCATATAGCTAAGGCTACTGCAGCAGTGATCAATATGATGAACATAGTACAGTTATGTAAGAAAGCTTGTTATAACATAAAACGTTTGAATGTTCACTGCTACAGTAACAGCTCCCACCATCCCCACTTTTTGTTTTTTGATTATACCAGAGTATGCATATATGTGTGTGTGTATATGCTCACACACATACATATTATATATATATATATATATATATATATATATATATATATATATATATATATATATATATATATATATATACACAAACACACACACACATACATACACTGTGCGTGTATACATGTGTATGTATATACACATATAAATACATACACCATGTGTGTGTGTATGTACACACACACACACACACATATATATATATATATATATATATATATATATATATATACACACACACATACACATTTTCTACTTCTCTCAGGGCTCAGCCTCCATCGCTCAGCATGAAACCTCTGAAGGGCTTAGCACTCAAACCTATCCTTTAAGGCAGCTCAGTTCAAGCTGCCTAACAGTTTGAATACATGGAAGGTAACCTGAAGCTTTGGAAGTTAGCTAGCTGTTATATCTGTGGCAAGCTATAACCCATACAGTTAAGGCTACTAGAGAAGAGATCAATACTGCACCCTTTGCCACAACTCCATATTTAAAGTTTCCTTGCATCTAACTATGGGAAACAGAAGAAACTAATTTTCATACGCAACACTTAACAATGACCACCAAAAAATATTCAAAATCAATTTCCTCAAAAAATATGCTCAATTAATTGTCTGCTTCTAATTCTGCAAAAAGCACACTGCAAAACTACACAAAACATTGTTTCCCCCAGTTAAAAGTCTTACCATCTACAGCTTTGCTTTCCTTTTAACAAAAATTCAGTCCATACTGCTCTCAAGCAATTTTTAATTTATATGCTTTATAAGAGGACTCTTCTTTAATGCTATTTATTCAAACTCTTGAACAGAGCAGAAAAGAATGTAAACTAGCTAATGGTTTATCAAACAAAATCTCACACCATGACAACTGGACTTT
The DNA here is from genome assembly GCF_019279795.1 of Protopterus annectens. Lineage (NCBI taxonomy): Eukaryota > Metazoa > Chordata > Ceratodontiformes > Protopteridae > Protopterus > Protopterus annectens. Next base: position 1,997,192,282 of record NC_056739.1, read on the forward strand.
TCTTATTTTAGCTACTACTAACCAGTAAACTTGCTTGTTGTTAATGTGTTTACATGTCTACTCTTTACAAGCAGCTTATATATATATTCACAGTAGCACTTCTTTCAATGGCACAAGGCTGATCCATTCCAAACTGGAATTTTTTTTTTCCACAAGAGCATTACATGTAATACAGTGTGCATAAAATTACAATCACAAAAAAGTAACTCACCTGCCCTGACTTCTTCATTCTCTAAGACAACTCTATTGTAGATGAATCGGATGTACTTGGAAGGGCTGTTGGTCCTAGGTCCCTCTCTGCCTAGAAGATGAAGAATCCTTGTAGCAAGGACAGTGAACTCACAGTCTTCAATGAACTCGCACAGGTGCGCCAGCCCAGTTTCCCTGCTCTCTGGGTTTTCCTCAATGATGCTGATAATGCAGTCAACAATTGCTCGTTTGTACTCAAAGCCACCCTAGGCACAAATACTGACACAGTTAATGTTAGTCTCCACACAAAGTACAGTTGTATAAACTTACCATAAATGTAGATGTTAGAGTGTATTCACTGTTGCAGTCATTACATTTAGGTAATCTGCTGGTAGGTTGCCCTAAGTCGTCCTGAATAACAAAGTCTTAGGTCCTGCGTTGGTTGCTGTCCCTTCTTGCATGACGTCAGGTCGTCAGGAGTATAAAACATGCTGCCGACGCCATATTCATCAGTTTTTCTTGCCCCAGATGTTAGGTACCCCCCAAATGGGGAGGAGAATTTATATATATATATATATATATATATATATATATATATATATATATATATATATATATATATAAATAATTAGACTTCCACTGTGGTGCAGCAGTAGCGTTGTTGCCTCACAGCAAGAGGTCCTCCCGTTTGATTCTCGGCTGGAGTGCGGGGAGTGCCTTCTGTGTGGAGTCTGCATGTCCTCCCTGTGGTTGGGTGGGCGTTCGAAAGACATGTGTAAATGGGCGTGCCATCGTTGAAGCTTGAACGTCAAGCTGGCACCTCAGCGTTCGTGAATATCTACTGCCAATCATTAGCGGACCGGAGTTCCGCTGTGGCGACCCCTAACTGGGAAAAGCCGAAAGACAACAACATATATATATATATATATATATATATATATACCTCCAAATACAAGCAAATGCACCAAAAAGGCTTTTTGAACATAGTAAAAGAAAAGAAGAGGTAAAATAAGAGAGAAATAGGGGGCTGACGGGTGGATAACCAGGACTGCAACAGTGAATACACTCAAACATCTACATTTATGGTAAGTAGACACAACTGTACTATGTTCTTCGTGTTTCACTGTTGCAGTCATTACATTTGGGTAGAATCCCAAAGCTATGTTTGGGAGGATGGAATTATACACCATTGGGAGTAGCTAAAAGGCCCTGCAGGACAGCAGTGGCAAAGCCTGCTCTGGAGTTAGAGAAGAGGGGTAAATGGTAATGTTTGGTGAACGTATGAACTGAACTCCAAGTAGCAACTTCTAGAATGTCTCTGGTAGGAACCCCTCTGAGAAAGGCTGCAGAAGTAGATGCAGCCCTGGTGGAATGGGATCTGATCCCCTTGGGGACAGGTTTACCATGGTGCATGTAGCAGAAATAAATACAATGGCTTATCCATTTTGAAATAGTCTGCTTTGAAATAGCCTTTCCCTCTGCCCCTGCAGCAAATGCCACCAGTAATTGCTCAGATTTTCTTAGAGATTTTGTCCTGTCTAAGTAGAATCTTAGTTGTCTGTGTACATCCAATGAATGCAGAATCCGCTCCCCCTTGTTCTGTGGATTTGGGAAAAAAGTTGGCAGATAAATGGTCTGATTAAGAGCCACACTAGATACCACTTTAGGCATAGAGGATGGATTGGTCCTGAGAGCCACCCTGTCCGGGTAAAATATAATGAAAGGTTCCACTGCCATGAGAGCCTGTAGTTCTGAAATCCTTCTGGCTTAAGTGACTGCTAAAAGGAAAGCTGTCTTCCAAGAGAGAAATTCTGTCTGCAGTAGTAGCAGATTCAAAAGGAGGCAGGGTGAGTTTTTCCAGCACAAAATTGAGGTCCCATGCCGGAGTTGGTGCTCTCCTGGGAGGTCTCAAATTTTTGGCCCCTCTGAGGTACTGTTTTAGCAGGGGATGAGAAAAGAGAGGAGGCTCTGTGCTGTAATGAGCCGAAATGGCAGAGGCATGAATTATTATAGAAGAAAAAGATAGGTCCTTGTGAAACATCTCGGTTAAATATTGCAGAATCTGAGGAATATTGGGCATTGCTGTGTTTGTTCCTTGTGCCTGGTTCCAGGCACAGAATCTTTTCCATTTATCCGCATAAGATTTTCTAGTACTAGGCCTTCTAGCCTCAAAAATGACATCCATCACAGGTTTACTGAGAGATGTAGCTGGTGAAATTAGTTGATTAACCATGCTGCAAGATTCAGAGTTGGAGATGAGTGTGCATTATTTGATAGTTCTGTTGAGACAGTAGATAAGGTGTCTGAGGCAGGTACCATGGGGGAAGGCGTGACATATTGCGCAGGAGCGGGTACCAGTGTTGGCGAGGCCTGTCTGGAGCAATCAGAATCACTTTCGGTTTGTCTTGCCTGACTTTTAGTAAAACCTTGGAGAGCAGAGGCAGAGGGGGAAAGGCATAGACTGATAGTTTTTTCCAGCTGAAGGATAGGGCATCCACTTTCCAAGCTTTTTTGTGATGGATTCTTGTGCAAAATTTGTCCAACTGATAGTTTTGGGGAGAGGCAAAAAGATCTATGTCTGGGCTCCTCCATTTTCGTATCAACATGCTGAAGATTTGTGGATCCAGTTTCCATTCGTGTGGGTCCATAAGAGTTTTGCTTAGTTCGTCTGCCAGAGTATTTTGTTTTCCTGGCAGGAATTGAGCTTGCAGATGTATTTGGTAAGTCAGGGCTGTGTTCCACAAAGTCATGGCTAGTCTGCAAAGGGGGTAGGAATGGGTGCCCCCCTGCTTGTTTATGTACCACATGACTGTGGTGTTGTCAGTCTTTATCAGTAGTTGTCCTGGATGAAGAAAGTTCTTGAAGGCTGTCAGAGCATTCTGTGCAGCTAGCATTTCTTTCTGGTTGATATGTAAGTGCATTTGATTTGGGCTCCATTTGCCCTGACTGCATCTCCCAGCCAGATGGGCCCCCCAAGCATAATCTGATGCATCTGTAGTCAGGGTTTGGGAGGCAGGGAGTGGAATGAATGACAGTCCCTTGTTTTGGTGACAGGCCTCTGCCCACCATAGGAACTCCTGCTGCAGGCAAGGAATGATAGGAATCATTGTTTCCAGGCTGTGACCATGTTGACTCCATAAACCTTTTAGGTACCATTGGAATTTCCTCATATGCAGTCTTGCATATGGAATTAGTAGAATGCAGGAAGCCATGAACCCCAAGGCCTGCAGGATTTGTCTTGCAGATAGCTGGGTTTGTGTGGCCACTTGTTTGAAGTAAGTCATCAACTGAATTTGTTTTCTGGTGTGAGGTAAGCCATCTGAGCAGTTGTATTCAAGCTTGCACCTAGGAATGTAATTATTTGAGAGGGTACCAGTTGTGATTTCTTTTCATTTATGGTGTACCCTAGACAAGTTAGAAGCCTTTTTACAAACGCCAGATGCTGTAGAAGAGTGTCCTTGTTTTCTGCCTGAATTAGACAATTGTCCAGATAAGGGTAAATTTGAATGTTTCTTTGTCTGCAAAATGCAATTACTGGTGCCAGGCACTTTGTGAAGACCATGGGCGTAGTAGATAAGCCAAAGGGCAGTGCAGAGAACTAGTAATGCAAATAGCCTGCTTTGAAGCAGAGGTATCTTCTGCAAGATTCCCTGATTGGGATATGCAGGTAAGCCTCTTTTAAGTCTAGAGTTACCAACCAGGCATCCTTGCCTAGCATGGACAGTAACTGTTGCAGAGTCAACATCTTGAATTTTGGAATGTCCAGGAATATATTTAGAATGGATGTCCAGAATTGGGACGCCATGATTTGTCTTTTCTGGGTACCAGGAAAAGCCTTGAATAAAAACCTTGTCCCTTTTCCTTTTCTGGTACTGGTTGAATAGCCCCCTACTCATGAGAGACATGACTTGCTTCTTGGCCTCTGCCCATTGATTTGGAGGCAGATCTGGCCATCCGTTTGGGATTGGCAACGTGTGGAAATGAAATCTGCATCCCTGGGATACTACATTTAAAACCCACTTGTCCTGGGTAATTAGAAGCCAATTTTGTGCATGAAGTGCCAGTTTTCCCCCCAAAGGGGCTGCAAAAAGATAAGTGCTTGGTGATGGCAGGGGAAAGTCATAGAGACTGTTTACCGTAGGGGGGTGCTTTGCTACTTCCAGATTTGGAGGTGGAGGCACCCCATTGTTTTGTTCTGTAAGCTCCTTGTGATTGAAACCTGGCGCCTTTGGTGTATCTGGATTTGACATGAGCGGCTCTGGTGGGAACTGGAAAGGACCAATTCTTAGTAGGCCAGTGCCTACTGAACCTGGGTGGCTGCACCTGTAGGAAATCTTTTACAGTTTGCATAGATTTAGCTTTGTCTTCCATCTTTTTCAAAACTTCTGCCTTGTTACCAAATAGACTGTCCTGTTGTAAAGGAGCATCCAACAATTTTGCTTTAACATGATCAGGCAGATTTTGCTCCTTGAGCCAAGCATGCCTTCTTATCACAGATACAGTTACAGCGGCCCTACAGGAGGCCTCCAAGGAATCAAAACCACATTGCAAAGCATGCTTTCCTACTTGTTCAGCTGAATGCAATAAATCCTGTAACTCTTTATTTTCCACACAGTCAGAAATCAACATCATTTTCTGTTTAAGTAAGCCCATGACATGCTGCTGATATTTAAGCATATGAAATTGACAGTTTAAAGCCCTGATAGCCAAGGTTGCAGACATGTAAATCTTCTTACCCCATCTATTCAGCACCCTATAGTCTCTATCAGAAGGGGTAGGATTTTTAGCAGTAGAAGCCTTAACACACTTGGGACCCTGACAAATGGTTTCAGGGTCAGCAGTAGGGTTTTTAAAAAGGAATTTGTGGGAGTAAGGAACCCTGGAATATCTGTCTGGATTACTAGGAGTCGGAGGCAGGGAATCAGGAGTCATGCTGGATTCTGAAAAAACATCAACAACAATGTCTAGAACAGGAGGTATAGCCAAAGGTCTATGCTGAGGGAGAAGAAGGAAATCCCTAAGCCTCTTTTTAGATTCTGAAAAATCCTGACTCTCCCACTGAAAATGTTCCCTTAAGGTATGCAAAGTTTCTCCAAAAGAAAAATCCTCTGGAGGGGAGGCAGAAGGGATGGATTCTTCAGCATCAGAGTCCTCATAAGGTGGAATAGATAATTCCTGATCAGACGAGGAATCAGAAAAAATGGAAACCTGATCAGATGATTCGTAATCAGTGCCTTGCCTAGGCCGCTTAACAGGAGGGGGTTAGGAACCCCTGGATCAAAGTAATTAAATCCTCAGCCATTTTGATCATTTGTTTTTTAGGCATAGGGGCCTGTGCACGTGGGCCAAGCATTGGTTTCTTAGACACAGAAGTTGATTTTGGCCTAGGTTTAGAAGATGGCGTCAGTTTAATATACAAATCTTTAGGCCTGAAAACACCCTCAGAAGCCGGTGCCTGCTCAGCGGCTCCGGACCGATCTAAGGTAGAGACATCCGCGGGTCCAATACTTAAAGTGTCTCGCGGCATACCAGACTCCAAAAGGGTCTCAGTAGAGGCCTGTGAATCAAAAGTAGCAGGCATCAGGGGCTGCGAAAGCGCCTCACCGAGTACCGGCGAACTGACGACTGGCTTAGGAGAAGTTTCGTTGTCGGTTTTGGACCTCAACGATATGTCTCTGTCTTTGTCTTTGCGTATTTTGTGTATTCCGGTAGTCGGATTGCTAACTGACGACATTTCTGGATAGTTAAATCTTGAGCCAAAATATTTAGATGCAAAAATATGCCGGCGCTTAATAGTGCGCTGATTAAATCTAGCACAAAACCAACAGCAAGGCACGTTGTGGTCAGGGCCTAGGCAAGGAATACAGTGCAGATGAAAATCCTTATGAGGTATTTGCTTCCCACAAGTAATACAATTAACATTTACTGACATCGGAGGAAAGAGAAAAAGTTTCCCCAGCGGGGTACTTACTTAGCTTTAGATTGAAGACTTTGTTTCTGAAACTCGAAAAAGAAAATTTCAGGAGTCGGCCGACCGGCACTTGCGAACTGCTTCTACTTCGGGCACCGCGCGGCAAGAAAGACTGATGAATATGGTGTTGGCTGCATGTTGTATACCCCAGACAACCTGACGTCATAGAAGAAGGGACAGCAACCGCCGCAGGACCCAAGACTTTGTTATTCAGGCCGACTGAGGGCAACCTGCCAGCAGATTACCCAAATGTAATGACTGCAACAGTGAAACACGAAGAACATCCATAAATACCTATTTTAACAGCCCTGTTTGTAATAAATAAAACTAAAAAGTGTTTTTCACTTGGAATCAAGACAGAAGCAGTTCTAAACAGTGACCAGACAACCTAAATGAAATGTAGCCTTCCATATTTAAAGCATCCAACTATATTCTAAGCTCAGAAGCTAGTTATAAGCAAAATTCAGTGTCTCAGTGGAAGCCTTATAACACCAAGCAAAAACAAAGTCTCCAGTTCAATTTCAACCAAATGGTCTAAAGTATCAAAAGGGGCATAATGAAAAAATTCTGTACTTTGCAATTAAGGGGAAACATTTAAATGAAAGAAAATGGATAAAGGAATATCACCATCCAAAAACATCACCCCAGCAAAGAAGAGAGACATGGAATGCACCTTTCTCAGATAAGTGCAGCATCTAGCAGACCTACAGATGGTCAAGCCATTTAATGAGTTACATCTGGTCTCACAAGTAACAACCAAGAGTGTCTGACCCTGAAGCAAAGGATGGAAGAGGCTAGGGGATTGCATACTAGGCTTGACATAGCCATTCAAGATCAGGCTATGGAAATAATTATAGTGGCAACAAAAAAAGTGAAATAAAAATCTAAAACTCCTAAACTTTTCAGTGAATGATGCCACTTTTACAATGTATGTAATGTAACAAACATCGACCACATTTACATATTTATTTATTCCAGTTTGATGACCGGGGAGGTCAACTGGGCTCGGGGAGCTCGTTTTCAGTGGAGGCCCGGGGAGAAAAGCTCCAACAATACATAGTAGGTTACATGGAATATTTAAAGAAACATTGCAGTACATTAAATTTAAAATTTACAGACAGAAACTAGGCATTACAATAGGTAGCATTCATAAAAGAAGAAACTGACATTTACAACTTTGTTCAGGAGGCAAAGACAGGCAAATAGCCTGGTGGTTAAAAAGTACAGTTTGGAATTTATACAAAATACAGATGAGATAGGGTAGCAGGGTGAGGAGGTTAGCCAGGAGTAAAAGCGGAGGAGACCTTGACAGGTATGGGGTGAAGAGTGCAGCTGCATTTCCTGTTTGAGCAAAGGTGAGAATGAAGAAGGGTTTTAAAGTTTTTGAGGTTGTCACATGATCTAAGAGTGGAGGGCAGAGCATTCCATTTTTTGGCTACGGTGAAGGATAGCAGAAGTTGACCAGCTGGGCGCTTGGGTTTTTGGATGGAGATTAGGTTTTGGTGGGTAGACCTAAGTGTTCTATGGGGGGTATAAGGTTGTAGGATATTGGATAGTGCAGGACACTTAGTGGGTTGGAAAAGTAATTTGTGGGCAGTGGTGATTTGGAGAAAGTCAAGTTGGTTGGGGAGTATGAGCCAATTTAATGAGTGCAGAGAGGAACAGTGATGGGAGGAAGATTTGGCTTTGGTAGCAAATCTAGAGATTTTACTGTAACAAACTTCTAGTTTAGAGGAGAGTGTAGAGGATAAGTTAGTAAGTAGGGGGGCGCCGTACAGTAGAGAGGGAAGGAGATAGGTAGTGGCGAGAGTAAGTCTGGTGGCAGGAGAGAGGAAGTGATCGTTTCTGTAGAGAAGGCCAGGTTTTACGTGGGTTTTCTTTATGTTTAGCTGGACATGTGTGTTAAATTTTAGGTGTTCATCAATGGTAACACCTAGGAGTTTAGCGGAGGGTACAACCTCTATGATGGAGGTGTTGTGGCTAGTTATATGAAGTGAATCTTTCCTGATAGGAGAGGATTTTGAAGGAGAAAATAGATGGCTTTTGGTTTTCTTTGCATTTAAAGAGAGGTGATTTTGGAGCATCCAGTTTTCAGTGGTTGAGAAGGCTGTCTGAGTCAGTAGTTGGAGATCTGTTAGGTTGGAGGCACAGCAGATCAGGGTAGAATTGTCGGCATATTGTACAATTTTAATATTGGGTATGGCATTGTGAAAGTTGTTAATAAAGACACTGAATAGGACTGGGCCAAGTATGGATCCTTGGGGTACTCCAGTGGGGGTAGGGAGGAAGGTAGAGGTGCCCTGGCCCCATTTTACAGCCTGGAACCTGTCAGAGAGATAGCTAGAGAACCAAGAGAGTGCTTTGTAAGAGAGATTGACGTGAGAGAGATGATTTAGTAGGTGGGTGTGGGAGATAGTATCAAAAGCTTTAGACAAGTCCAGCAGAACTGAGGATACTATTTTACCGGAGTCACGAGCAGAATTGACAATATGTAAGAAGGAGAGAAGGGCAGTGTTGGTACTATGTCCTGGGTGGAAGCAGTGTTGGGTGGGAGACAGTAGCTGGTGTTTGGTAAGGAATGGCAAGAGCTGGAGGTGAATGCATTTTTCAAGGAGTTTGGAGACTGGGGATAGGATGGCTATGGGGCGGAAATTAGAGACGTTACAGTCTTTGCCACCCTTGTGAAGTGGAAGAATATATGCAGCACGCCAAAGTTTGGGTACATAGGATTCAAGTAAGGATCTATTGATCAGGATGCTGATGGGCAGGGGAATACTATCGGTGGCTGTTTTTAAGGAAGAGGAAGGAATGTTGTCAGGGGCATTGGAACAAGGCTTTAGTTTAGAGAGTAGTTTCTTAATTAGGTGGGTGGAGATGGGTTTGAGTTCGAAAGCAGGGGAGGGGAGGAGGGAGGGGATGTTTGGGTGGGGTGAGGTTGAGGGTTATTGCTGGTAAAGGTCTTGGTTAGTTCAGCAACTGAAGTAGTGAAGAAGGTGTTAAATAATGATGCAATTTTGAGGTCAGATTTGCTGGTGTCAGGGCAGGGGTTGTTTTCAGTGCCTGGCCTAAGGAGGGAATAGATTGAGTTCCAAAATTGTTTTGGGTTTTTTGCATGGTTTACTTGTATTTTGATGTAGTAAGACTTTTTATCTTTGATAACTTGTTTCTTGGCAAGGTTTCTTAGCTGTCTGTATTTAAGTAAGATTTCTGGCTGTTTATTTTGGAGGTATGTTTTCCAGGTTTTATCTCTTTGTAGAATAATATTTTTGGTGCCTTTAGTGAGCCATGGGGCGGTCTTAGTTTTTACTCTTTTCCTTCTTACAGGAGCTAGGAAGGCAAGGACATTTAAGAATGTTGTGTTGAAAAAATCGACGGCTGCGTCTAATGGAAGATTTTTTTAGGGGGTTCCAGTTAGTACATTTAAATGAATCAGAGAAGGTAGTAGGACTGAAGTTAGAGAGGTTACGAGTGTGGATGAATTGGTGGGACTGTGGGGAAGAGGGAGAAGCTCGATGGACAAAGGCGGGGAGGTGGTCTCCTAGTGGGTCTGGAATGACACCAGATTGTAAGACTTTGTTAGGATGAGATACCAAGATCCAGTCTAGTATGGAACCTAGGGGGTTAGTTTTGTTAGGCTTGGTGATGGAGTTGGTAAACTGAGTATAGTTAAATAGATTAACAGACATGGTGGGATTGGGTTTATTGATTTTGTTCCAGTCTATATTTACATCTCCCAATACGTAGGTTTCTAGCTTAATATTTGAGGAGGCCCAGGACAGGATTTCTTCCAGGGTGTTGGTGTTGTTGCCTGGGGGAATATACAGGGAAATTAAGCAGATGCTTTTAAGGTTGTTGATTTTTAGTAGGCCCGTTACAAGTTTAGCATTGTTAAATGAAGAGATGGGATTAGGATATGGCGTAAAGGACAGCTGGTTGGAGTAGATTAATTCTACACCACCACCTCTTTGTGTACTAACAGAAAGGTTAGTACCTCATCATATTAAAACAAAGAACTAGCCTAAACACAGAAAGGTTAAGATTTGTAACAACACCAGTTGCCCATATATAAAAATGGACCTGGATCACTGTAGGGCTAGACGGAACAGGCTAGTACTAAGCTACCATAAGCTGCTCCACCAAGTAAGAGAAAATACTGATAAATAGCTCCAGTAGGCTGCAAACTACTAGGGGTATCCAGCAGGTGCTACAGACAGCACAGATAAGTGCATTTTTAGGTGGACTTTCTCATCTTAATACTTAAAAGTCTTGGACCTTGCCTAAGCATACACCACAATTAACCAGCACAAGAATCAGCATTCCATACACCTTAGTACCTTGAGTGAAGGGGAGCAGCTGCCTAGAGAGCAAAACAATGTCTGTGACTAAATGTATCTGGCTGGCAGCAAAAGTGATGCTCAAGTGGTACTCCTTTGCAATGGCACTTGGCAGCTGGCTATTGAAGTCTTAGTAGGAAAATACTGGGATGTCATTGCTGAAAAATACTCTAGCTAAGCTAATACTACTATTTCCAATATCACAGATCTGGATTATCAAAATAGGTGTTAGCAGCAAACCAGCCACTGGTAAATTCAGTGTCCAAATGGATTTTTATAGAAGGTATTCACTTCAGTACTAAGGACAATGTCACCAGAATGGTTGCATATGCCACTATGCACTTTCAAAATGTTCAGCAGGGTGACAGGATGTGTGTGGCACTTCTGATCAAGCAGAAGGCCTTGTTAAGTTACAGCAGATACAAAAGGGATAAAATGAGGAAACATCAATGGCCAGGAAGTACATTTTGCAGAAAAGTAGCCACTTAATAGACTAAAATTTGCATACACAAAGTTTTTTAAGAGCCACTCTACAAATCTAGAAAAATTACATAAAAGTGGAGATACATTTCCTACTAGCTTTACAGTGGTGCATTCAAACTTCACCTTTTTAATATTAAAGTTATGATGGCTGTAAGTTACTCATTAAAACATGCTGCCCCATGACTTATTCCACATAACTTATTATTCTGCATTTCCAGAACGTAACCAACTATGAATGTTCACCCAAAGTATGCTGCATACCAGCAATCTTGTAAACCTAAGACCCAGTGAAAGTTACGCAAATTTCATCAGAAATCTAACCCTTGGATAAAGTGTATGATGCAATATTAACATAAAACAATTTTGATGAAAAGATGGAAATACAAGTACAAACACACTAAAGTGTACAAGTGTACAAAGACTTTTTTTGTTTTGCTTGCTTACTTTTTTCTCCATGTGGCTGACTATCAGCTGACCTTAGTGCCTTTCCTTTGTCATTGGGTCTACCTATCTCCCCCTCCACACACATTTAGGCTTTCTCCAATAAGGACTGGTGTCAGTGAGGTGACTGAGGCTTCCTGATTAAGTGTCGTATTGCTGCTGTGGGTTATTTCTTCTTTAAGCTTGTCCCTTGCCCATGCTCAGCAGTGCTCCTAGGGTGGGACATTAAAAGGGTGGTCCATGCTGAACTGCCTCCTCACTTCCACAAAAGGCTGAAATCAACAAACCACCTCCCTCATCCACTGAAGCACTCTGCAGTAGTTTTATCCAGTCTCCACCAGGAAAGTCATACCACACTAGGCACTAGCAGGGATGGATGGGAGGGACATGTCCAGGAGTACAGTGTGGTATGACTTTCCTGATGCAGACTGGATAAACTACATCAGAGTGTCTGCTGATAGTCAGGGCTTTGTCCCTATATGACACAGCTGTATTAAACAGGTACAAGAAATATCAACAATACTTTTTTATGCTGAAGGGTACAATGGCAGTCAGAAGACATGCAGAAAACTTCATTACTCCTAACATAAGTGTCATGAGACCCTTAGCCTGACACCTAAGATTGTCACTTCAGCATAATACTTACTAATGCTGCCATGAAATACAAACTTGGCAGAAAAGTACAGTTGTGAAAGGGTACTCACTATAAGCACATTCATAAATGACAGTAGATTAGCAAGCAGTGAAAATGAGTCTCAGACCATAGGCCTGCATGGAAGACTAGTGCATGCCATTCAATAAAACAAAGTCAGCCCTACTACTAGACTGAATTTTGTAACTCCTGCAGAAAGTGTGAATAGACATTGAAAAGACAGTTTCACATATGATTTGAGGTGAGATTGCCTTTTGAGAGTGGGATCTGACATTCAAAAGGCAGACTCACATATGATTTGAGGGGAGACATAACTGAAAAAGTCTACAAATGTTGGCAGCTACATTCAGACAGTACGCTCTGATCTATTCAGCACAGGTCTTCCCATTGTGTCATAAAAGAAGGTGATACAGTTGAATATAATCTGTACAGATACTGGTCCACCCTGCTTTCCTGGCATAAGAGACAAAATGCTGATAGGACTGTCTATAGTCTCTGGTACCATTTACATAATATCCAAATTATCTGTGTACATCCATGACACTAAAAATTCTCTCGCTTCTGCTCTGTGGAGTGGTCTGTAAAACGGGCAGAATGGCTTCATCCAATAAAAACTCTTGAGACTGGAGGGACTGGCTGCAGTAATACCAGATCTTTATGAAAAACTGAGTAAGGCTTTCAGCACTAAGGCTTGCAATTCTAAGATTCCTGTAGTCAAAATAAGTTCTAAGAGGACAGTCTTACACAATAAGGCTCTGCAAACACATCTGGCAGGCTCAAAGGGAAGGAGTGTGAACTTTTCAGTTACAAAGTTAAAGTAGCATCAAAGAACGGGAATGGGTCTCCAACGAGGTCCAAGTGTAAAGTGGAAGGAATGTGCAAAGTCTGAATGCAAAAGTACTGAAACTGCTAACAGAAGTACTTCAATAAAGAGGAATCTTTGGTCAAATAACTCACTGAGTACTACAGTGCCTGCAGAAAAGATGTTACAGGATCCAGATGCGTCCTACTATCCCAAACTGGTTAGGTATGCTTTCCTAGTGCTGAACCCTTTAATCTCATGTAATGTGCAACCCACCGGGGGGGGGGGGGGGGCTTAGGGAACAGAACAAATTAATTCAAGGTATTAACCTTAAGGTGTAAAAATTGCCTCCAAGTGATAATGTGGCCAAAAATGGACATGGTTATAAGTGGGCTGAACACCCAGCCTACTCCAACCTACACCACAGACACCTGCTAATGGTGGGAGGGATATATGTGCCTCTTCTGGCTACTGTGTGCTTCCATAAAACCCTGGAGCTCTGGCTAAATAATCTACTTGCCTGCTTGTGTTACCTGTGACAGCTCTGTTGAGCGAACGCTGGATGTAAAATCAATCTGCCAAACATGATCCAAAAATTGCCACACAGTGTAGACTCAATGACAGGATGCATACTACAAGTGATGATATGATAGCAAGAAGGCTGGACAACCTATGCATCCAGGAGACAAGATGGAAGGGAGGTGCAGCAAAGCCACTTGGCTTGCAATAGAGAGTCTACTACTCATGAGAAAGACAGACTAGAAATGATGGGGAAAATGTAGTGAGGGATGTCATCAGATTCACTGACAGATTCATGGGAACCAGACTCCAGTGTAAGGATAGGGCACTATTCGTAATCTCTGCCTATGCCCAACAGCAAGGTTCTGATAGTGAAAAAAAAAAGTGCATTCAGACAGTAGTTGCTGGATCTACTAGTTACAGCAAAGCAACAGGAATTGGTGCTGATAATGAGAGACCAGAATGCACACATCAGGACAAATAGAATAAGCTATGAGGACTGCCTAGGTCCATATGAGTGGACCAAAAGGAATAAAGAAGTAGATGCCATTCTAGACTTCTGTCTGACAAGTGGCTTGATGGTGGCCAACATATGGCTCAGCAAGAGTGACTTCCACAAGACCCACACACAAGACTGGACAACATGCAAATCAGGTAGACTTTCTCCTACTAAGGAAAGGGCACTGGGGTAGAATCAGTAACTGCAAAGTCATCTCCAGTGAAATAATCAGCCCACAGCATTAACCACTGGTTGCTTCAATCAGATGCGAGCGATAGTCATAAAAGGCTCTAAAGGTCAGTAGAGACTAGGCTGAAGACCTGGAAGTTAACTGGAGAGAGCACAAGAGTTCAAGAAATTACTCACAGCCCTAGTACCTCGGGAAGACTGAGGTGAAGAATGGCAGTGCCTCAAAACATCATGTGTGAGATCTATAGAAGAGACATGGTCGGGCCCGGCATGGAAATAAGGTACATAGGGAAAGCTAGTGGTGGAATGCAGAAGTCCAGGAAGTCATTAAAAGAAAGGAGGAGTGTAAGAAAAAGTGGGAAATAGGAAAGAAGGACCAGGCTAAGAGGGAATACTGGCTGGCGAAAAGAGGAGTTGCAATAGCAAAGAACAAATCAGAGGCACTCTATCAGCTTCTGGAAAGTGACTCTGTGCAAGGCATTAAAATGTTTTCAATATTTTGGGTTTTCAATCTTTTGAACTACTGATCTTATGGAATACACCCAGTGCCCCAGACACAGCCCAAGATGGAAAAACAGGAGGAGCCCACCCTAGAGGTACGGAAAGCACTAAGTAAATACAACAAAGTCAACAAAAGCAGCAGGCTCAGATGAGGTCACAGCACATGTGATCACAATGTTGAGTGAAATAGAACAGAAATTACTCCTGAGGGTAATAAATAGCAGTGTGGCGAGAAAGACATACCCTAAATGACGGACAACATGCATACTAGTGTGAGTCTACAAGAACAAAGAGGACATACACAACTATGGACAGTACAGACTTATCAAAATACTGTCACACCGCAAGAAAATTCTTGAGAAGGTGACTGATAAGTGAATATGCAGAGTAGTACAAAGTAAGATGGGAAATGAGTAATTCAGATTCAGATCAAAATGTAACGGATTCAGATCAAAATGTAGCCCAACCAACCTGATGTTTGCAGTGAGGCAGACAGTAAAGTAAAAGCTAGAGACGAGGACCAAGTCCAATGCTGCACTCCTAGACTTGGAGAAACTATATGACAAGGTATCAAAAAAGCTGATTTGGACAGTCCTGCAATGGTTCAAAGTCCCAGAAACATTGGTAGCATTAGTGCAGGCTAAGTACAATAGGTTCATAAGTAGGTAATAAGCTATTGGCCCGAGGGCCTATATAAGCCTAACCAAACGGTACCCTGGCTTTTGCCTCCCAAGAAAATTATTTTCCTTTGCCCCTGTCAAGCAGAGCCACAGAACTGCTCCCCAGGGTGAATTTCCTATCTCCCATCCAATCATCAAGATTTTTCTTGAAGAATGCTAATGAGGAGCTTTGTTTGACATAGATAGGTAGTTTGTTCCAGAGTATGGGAAGTCTCTGAGACAGGAATCTATCCCTCCAGCATGTTCTGTTTATTGTGGTGACAAGGTTTAGGTCCCTAGCGCGTGTAGCTCGGAGGGATTGGGATTTTTTTACGTGGAGCATGTCCAACAGCTCTGGGTTTGACATAGCTTTGTATGTTAGGCAGATATTGCCTCTGAGTAGGCGATATGCGACAGAGTAAAGCTGGAGTTTTTTGAGACGGTCTGCGTACGGCATCTGTTTGAGGCCGGCAATACTCTTTGTGAGGTATTTCTGTGGCCTTTCCAGTTGTTGTAGATGTCTTGTGAGGTACATACCAAAAGGGGCGCTGTACTCTATAATGGGTCTAATGAGTGATGAGTAGAGGGGAACAATGACCTCTTTTTTCCTGGATGAGAAACCTTTTGTGATGAGGTGTGCCATGTAGAAGGATTTCCTGACTACTGTGGCGATGTGATTATCAAAGGAGAGACTACTGTCCACCTGTGTCCCAAGGTCTCATCACACTTTCGGTGTTAAGTAGACTACTGCCTATGTGGTAGTTCATGTGTACAGAGTTTTTACCAAAGGGGATAACAGTGCACTTTTTGGCATTGAGCTTGAGGCCATGGCTTTGACACCAGTCATCTGTCTCAGTGAGCCCCTTTTGTAGGATATCCACATCGTTAGGAGATTTGATTATGGCTCCTAGTTTGCAGTCATCTGCGAACTTTGTTAGCCAAAGACCTTCTGTGTTAGCCTGTACTTCAGAGAAGTAGATTCCAAACAGGAGAGGACCCAGGACTGGACCCTGTGGTACTCCACTTGTCACTGGTCTGAAGTTGGATTTAGAATCTGCTGCTTTCACAGTGTGGGTTCGGTCAGTGAGCCAGTTGGCAACCCATCTTGTGACATAGGGATTTATACCTAGTTTAGTGAGTTTATCTATAATTCCAGAGTGAGGGATGGTGTTGAAAGCCTTGGCGAGATCTAGATAGGCTGTGTGTACCACCTTACCCTCATCTACAGCTTTGGTGACCGCTTCAAAGAAGTCTATCAGGTTTAGGAGACATGATCTGCCTTTTACAAACCCAAACTGGGTAGGGTCCAGAGTTTGGAGATTACCAATGTCATTGTTTATAAGTTCAATGATGATACGCTACATAGCCTTGCAGACCAGGCTCATCAGGCTAATGGGGCGGTAGTTCCCGGGGTCCGTGGTGGCTCCCCCTTTGTGGAGTGGGATAACCATTGTGCACCATTCAGTGGGCACAAAGCCTGAGGTGAGGCTATGACTGAACATGGTACTTAGTTGGGGTACCAGTTCATTCTGTAGTTCATGTAGAACGCAGCCTGGGATGTTGTCAGGTCCCATGGATGCTGTGTTCTTCGCTTTGGAGAGTGTGTTTTTTACCTGTGCAGCCGTGACTACAGGTACTTTGCATTCTTCCGGTACAGAGATGGGCCCTTTAGGGGATGAGAGAGGGGTAAAGTTAGCAATGAACCTATCTGCCAGGATGTTAGCAATATCAGTTGGTTCTGTATATTTAGTGCCATTGTGATGTAACTCAGAGCAGATCTGAGTGTTGCCACTGAGATTCTTGACATAGCTATAGAATGCTTTGTTGTTGTCTTTAGAATCAGTGGCGATTTTGTTTTCGTAACTAGCTTTGGAGGATTTTATGAGGGATCTCAGCTTTTTACTGAGGCTGACCACGGAGTTCCTCCAATCATGGGATTTTACCCTTTTTTGCAACAGTTTCTTTCTTCTGTTGCAGAGTTTGTTTATAGCAGGGGACCACCAGATTGGCTTCCTTTTTTTGGAGGATAGCATCTTGGTTCTGTTAGGGATTTCACGATCCATGCACTTGTGTAAGTGCTTATAAAGTGCAATTGTATAGGATTCAGCAGTCGTATCTCTATTGTCCATCAACATGGATGTCGTGAAGTTTGCCACTTCTGTCTTAAGAAGCGTGAAGTTGGCTTTGGAGAATTTTTTACAGTGGTTTCCCTAATTGGGGGAGGGGGGCTGGGATGTGGATGTCTAGGGTGATTTGCTTGTGGCCGGATCTGACCAACGAGGAATTGACCTCTGGTGTGGATCACCGGTTGCCCATGTTGGTAATGACCAGATCTAGGATATTGCTGCCCCTAGTGGGGGTGTGGATAAGTTGATCCAAGGCATTAGAATTTATGAAATCCAGAAAACGTTGAGCACAAGAGTTGGTACAGGAGTAGTTTTCCCAGTTAATGGCGGGGTAGTTGAAATCGCCCATTATTAGGGTGTTAAAAGTGTACCCTAATATTTTCCAGTGCATCAAGAAATGAGGATTGGGAATCCTGGGGCATGGTGGGGGATCTGTAGCAAGCTACAATTTGCCCAATGACTCCAGTATGAACTGTGTTTGGTCTCACAGTGGGGTTCTCAGTGGGAGTAGATGTGCATTAGGAGTCGGTTCTGAGACTGCTGCTGTTCATATCAGTGATGGACTACATTAGCAAACCAGGTCTGAGCGGGCAGATCAACAAAGTTGTTGCATGCAGATGATACAGCATTACAGGCAAACTCTGAGCAAGAACTTCAACAAATGGTAGGAGAACAGAATGTAAAACTGAAGGCACATGTTATGAAACTGAGTACTGAGACAGTACTGAGTACAGATAAGATGGGGGTAAATCAGAAGAAGCTAAGAATGGAGATAGGAAAATAATGGAACAGGTTAACAGCTTCAAGTACCTGGGAGGGGTGTTTGGGAGGGGTGTTTGAGGAGAAAGGAAGTCTGAATGGGGAGGTCAATGCTAGAATCAGAGGGTCTGCATCCACTGGCACAGTGTGTCAGCGGTAGAATATGACAACACTAAAGAGCTGAAATATAAGGTGTACAAAACAGCGATGCAACCAATACTACTGTAGGGTACAGAAACCTGGGGAGCAAAGACAGAGCAGTTGAGGAGGCTGGAAGTCATAGAGATGAAGTGCCTGAGATGGATGGCAGGATGCACACCGTGGGACAAATGAATAAATGAGGACATACGAGTAGAAGCCAAAGTAGTTAAAATTGCAGAGAAGGTCAAAGAGAACAGATTACTGTGGTTTGAGCAACATATGCAGAAAGGATGACAATCTGGTGAGGATGATTTGGGACCAACAGGAAGCAAGCAAGAGGAAACGAGGACAACCAACAAAGAGGTGGATGGACTGTTTGTGAGAGAAGACTTGTGGCAGTTAGACATGACTGTCGAAGAAGGTAGGAGAGTGATCTTGAATTGAGAGAGATGCAACAGTTTAAGACACCCACATGGGAAAAAAGAGGAGTGGTAATGAATTTTAACTTGGACATTTCCAAATCCTGAGCTTAAGGTCCTTATGTTGGGCAGTACTAGGGTCTTTTCCTTCTGGATAAACAACATACACATGAATGGTAGACTCATGTTTCTCCTTCGGCGTGTGAACTACTTGGAAGAACCATACTTGTCTTGCATGGTCAAATGCTGCCTTTTCTCTTTTAATCAGAACAACTTGGATGAATGGGAGCAGTGAATGAAAGTGGGTGGGACGCAGCAATGATCCTTCTTTAAACTACTCTTATGATGAGTGTAGTCACATAATTGTACTATGTTTACCTTAAAGATCATTGATTTCTAATCTATGGAAGAGAACTAAAGTTGTTAGTTCTCATGAGATAGAGGTAATTTACAACATACCCAGCAGGACTGCAGTACCAAATCCTTCTCTGTTCCAGACTGAAAATCCAGCTTGTATCATCAAGAAAAAAAGTGTGAAGTGGTCCAGGTGACCACCTCAGATACTTGCAGTGAAGAAGATTATGTGATGGCTGCTGCCCTGGTACAGTGGGTAGGTCTTTCTAGGGGGGGGGGTTGTCTGTTCATTTACTTATTTATCAAAACTAAAGATAGTTCAGTTAAGAAAGCCATTAATACATTTTTCTCAAAATAGTTGCGTAGAAAACTGACCATAATTGCAGATGTTTGACTAGATCAATGCTGCAGCACAAAGTCTTGGGAATTCATACGGTGCAGTAGCTTGTAGCTGGCCCAAATACCAGAGTCCTTCACCATTCCCAGCCAGTACACTTCCTTTCAGTCCAATGTGATGAACTTGGGATATCAAGGTTCATCAGACAGTGCCATTCTCAGGTCTTTCTTGTCCAAGTTACCAAAGTTTGATGTTCCTCAGGTAGATCATGACTTATACCACTCGTTCTACTAACATCAGATGACAAAAACATGGTGTAAAGAGGTAAGGAAATGGTGAGTGGGTAGGGTACTCATCCCAACCCCATGGACAGCAGAGAAGAGAGAAAGAAGGGAGGGAAAGGGTACTGCGACATTCATCTTCTTGAACATCTACAGTTATGGTAAATTACCCATACAACTGTACTATGGTTAATCGCAGTCAATGTTGTACTACTAAGTCTTGGGAGGACACCCAAAGATTTTCTACTGGGGAAGTTTGAAAGTATTCTGCTCTGGGATCACCAGGCTCTGCAGTATGGCGGAGGCAAACCTAGCCCTGGCTCTGGATATAGCACCAAGGCAGTAATGTTTGGTGAAGGTGTACAGAGAGGACCAAAGTAGATTCTTACGGTATGGTGTGTGTGTGTGTGTGTGTGTGTGTGTGTGTGTCTCTCTTTTAGAAATGCTGTGGAGTGTGCCAGGAATCTGCTTATCATGATGATTAACAAAAAGCAATACAGTTGGAGATTGGACACGGTTTGCTTTCCAGTTGCTTTTTCCTGTTTACCTTCTACAAATGCCACCAATGGCTAGCCAGATCTGAATGGATATTTTATTCTGTGTAGACAAAATCTTAGTTGTCTATCTGAAGCCAGACAGAGCAAGACTCTCTTTCTCTCTCTCTTCTGTGGATTGGGGAAGAATACAGGAAGAAGAATAGCTTGGCTCAAGGAGACCTCTGATACCACTTTGGGCAAGATGGAAATGTTTGTTCTCAAGGTTATTCTGTCCTTGAGAAAAATAAGACAAGGACTCTGCACATCAGACGTTGCAGCTGAGATACACGACTGGCTGAAATGAATGCCAGTAACAGGACTGTTCTCCAAGTAAGCAGTATGAGTGGTGCTGAGGCCACTGGCTCAAAGGGTGACGAGGTTAGTTTTTCCAGCACATAATTTAGGTCCTAGGAAGATGCATGTCCTTGTCTGGGCACCCTAAGATGCAAAACCCCTTTTAGGGATGGCTTCATGTGGGAATGAGCATATACAGGACAGGACAAGAGAAGGAAAACAGATATAGCATAAGCATGCATTTTTACACTAGAATAAGAAAGCCCTCCTTTCTACAGGAGGAAGGGGTATTCTAATACCTGTTCTAATGCTGCTCTGGTGGGCAGAATACCTTTTGTCTTGCACCAGATAGAAAAAAAATTTCCATTTTGCTGTACATGATTTTTTGGTACTCCGTTTTCTACCCTCAATTCTTTTGAAAATGACTACTTGCATAGAAACAGTAACCGATCATCCAAGGTATAAATTTGAGTGTCATCAGGTTGGGATGGATGACACACCCCTTGTTTCAGATTAGGAGGTCCATAAAGAGAGGAAATGTCATGATTCACCCTTTGCTGAGGATTAGAAGGAAGGAGAATCAGTGCTACCTGGGCCAGTAAGGAACCATTAGTACCATTCTTGGTCTGTCCATTCTTAGCTTCTATAGTACCTTGGGGCTAATGGGTACTTGGAGGGAAGGTACAGAGAAAGAGGTCTGTCCAGTCGAAGGAGGAGGCAACTATTCTTCACATTCTACTCTGGGGAGTCCTTGACAAGAACTTGCAATCTGCCTGTTTTCTGTGAAAGCAAAAAGGTCGATCTCTGTCACACCCACTTGTGTGTCAGGTCCAAGAAAACATCTCTTTTTAGCGCCCATTCATTGGGGTCTAGAAGGGATTTGCTCAGACTGCAAGTTGTCTCAATCCTGGATGTATTATGTTATGGGAGTGAGTCTTAATTGTGAGCCACAGTGCCATTACTAATATGCACAGGTGGTAAGAATTGAGTTCCTCCCTGTTTGTTTATATAACATATCACTGTAGTGTTGTCCATTAGCATCTTAAATGTTCTTTGTATCCATCTTTCTTGGAATGCTCAAGGCCAAAATAAATGCCATTTCTCCTTTACATTGATGTGCTGGAAGTCTGGTACCTGTCCCATATCCCCTGGACCCCAAGTTGTCCCACTAGTGTTCCTCAAACCAGGTCCAAGCCATCTAATGTTATGGTTTGGACCATTTATGGAAGCTTGAAGGGGACTTCCTGGGCTGTCGTTAAGATTCTCCTACCACCACAGAATATCATTTTTCAGGAATGGTAGATGGGGTATTGCTGCTTCAAGAAAGTGCTGGTACTGGGACCAGCAATTTTTTTAGGATCCACTGCAGTTTCCTCATATGCAATTTTGCCAGTAGAACCACTAAAATAAAAGAAGCCATGTAGCCCAGGACACTCCAAAATTCCCTTGCTGTAATGTTTTGTTTGCTGGGCAGATGCATGTACTCCAAAAGAAACAATACTTTGTCCTCCGGCAGAAAGGCCCTCTGTTGGACCATGCATAGGTCTGTCTCCAAAAAGGTTACCCTGGCGCTGGGTGTCGCATCATACTTCTTAGACAGTGAAGGTGAGGCCCACTTTCTGAAAGCAACCCATGGTGATTTTCATGGCCGCCAGTTCTGCTGGTGATTTTCCTAGATCAGGCAATCGCTTAAGTATGGATAAATGTGGACATCCTTGTTTCTCCAAAATGCAAGGACTAGTGCCAGGCATACTATGAATGCAGCAGATAAGCAAAACTGTAAGGCACAGTACTGATAATAGTGCTCCCCTGCCTGAAAATGAAGGAATCGTGTCTGCTCATGAAGGAAAGGAAAATGAAGGTATGCATCTTTCAAATCTAGAATCGCTATCCAAGGCTTTGGGAATATAAGGGGCAAGAGTTTTTGTATGGTTAACATTCTGAATTTCAGTACTACCAGGAATTTGTTGAGTCTTGAGAGGTCTAGTATGGTTTCCAAGTTCATTATTTTTGGGGACAAAAAAAGGCATGAACAGAATTCTGAACCTGCTCATAGCTCTCAACCTCTTAGCACAAGAAATCTGGACAAAGCCAAAAATAATAGGGGACAAAGGCCCAAAAATAGGGATAGATTTTAAATATTGCTCTTATAATCTTAGAAAGTTTCTGGAATAACAGGTTTTGTGTTAGGATGCATTTTCCGATGTATATGAACACTGAAACTCAAATGTCTGTCACTATTTAGTGACTTCAATGGCCATTTGTTTACCAGAAAATTACAAATTTTATGAGGAACAGACAAAACACGAAGCAAAAATCTGGACATTGTCAGAAAATCTGGACAGTTCAGTGGTATAAAACCTGCCTCTTGTGAAAGAACTGGTTGCACAGAACCCTGTTGCAACAGATCCTTTAAGAAGGGCAGAATCAGCTTCTTTTACAGTTTTGGAGGGGTGGGAATGCCTAGGAAAAGTGGGATTTTCTGAAACTGTAGGAAGCAACCTTTTCTGATGAACTGCAGTACCCATTTGTACTGAGTGATCGGCTCCCAGTGACTGAGAAAGGAAGCGAGTCTCCCCTCCCCAAAAAAGAAATGGGGAAATGGGGTTGGGTAGAATTTGGGAGGTGCTTCCTACTAGGAGCTTAGTCCTTAGACCCCCCCCGGGTCTGAAATGTTGGCTGGTGTTCCACTTTGATAACATGGCCTCTTCCCCCATTGTGGTTTTTTTTTTTTTTTTTTTTTTAGTGGAAAGGGTCAGGATTTCCTGGGATACTTTTTTTTATTTGGAGGTAAGGAAAAGGTAAAAATTACCTAACTGATTTCATTTATTTCCCTTTCTGGTCCAACTTCTTGAACATCTTTTCTGCTGGGGGTCTAAAGAGATACTCCTTATCTATTTGAGCATCTAGGAGTTCTACTTTAACATGATCTGACAGTGGGTATATTTTTAGTCAGGCATGGCTCCTTGTCACGGACCCCATGGCAATCATCATGCATAATGCATCCAAGGCATCACAGCTACATTTAAGTGAATGTCTGGATACCTAGAGGCCTACAGTGCATAATTCTTGTATTTTCTGGTGGGTTTTATCTTGCATTCTTCTCTGCCTTTTGTTTTATTTGATCCTGAAGCGACTCAAGCTATTAAAGCATGTGGAACCTGCAATTCAGAGCTTTCATGGCCAATGTTGTCTGAGAGGCAAATCTTTTTGTCATATCAGTTTACCACTCTATTCTCTATATCATATGACAAAGGATTCTTGGATGCAGGTGCAAATAATTCCTTGGTAGATTCCAGCGATACCACAGCTAGATTTGCCACTGGACCCCTATACAGGTGCCTCTGGGACTCTAGCACCATGTAAAAGTGATCAGGTTTTCTGCAGGGCAGGAGATAGGGAATCATGCTGTAGGAATATGTCAGCAAACACATCATCCAAGACTTTATGGACTGAGGTATAGCCTGGAGACTAAGGACAGGAAGGCTCAAAAGCTTTTTATAGTTAACTTGGGCTTGGGAGAACTCCCTAGACTCACAATTTAAAGATTCCTTCATTCTATGAAGTGTATCCTCAAAGGTCAAATCCTCAGGGGGGGTGTGGCTGAGGATAAAGGCGTCTCCTGATTCACAATCCAAACATTGCTAAAGGAGGAGATGCTCAACATAGGCAAACTCCTCTTCATTGCCCTACTCTGATGAATTTGCACCTCCCTGGGGGAATGGGTCCCTTTTTCTTTTCCAAGGGGAGGTTCCTGACACAAGTTCCTTTTCTAGGGTGTGCAGTCATGAAGTCAATGAAATCTTGTACCAGCCAGATTAGATCTTCTGGGGATAACTTGGGAAGAAGAGGCAGGGGATCCAGGCAGCACTGTCCTGGGCAAACCTACCTGTTTTTTAAGTTAGGGTCTCTTGGACTTGGGAGCAGACATGACCTCAGGTCATGGGTGAGCAGCTGCAACCTTGATCTGGTTCTTCCTGAACAATTACCAGGAGAATACTGCCCTCACCTTGGTCACCAACAGCCTGGTATTGAAGCCTTGAAATTCTTAGCAGATTTGGACCAAACAGACTTCCTCTGATATCAGCACATAAAGGCTGGGAGTTTGTCAAGGTGGCCTCAAGAGAGGATGCACCAGCAGACATGGACCTAACAGGCATTGGACCAGAGCACTACAAAGCCACTTTACCTGGGTGCTCTCAAGTTGGGGTAGAAGTTGGATATGAAATTGCCTTTGTCCTCTTACACATTCTTCCCCTTCAGGCATTTATCTTTCGGCTTCTTCATGATGATGGCCTGGAAACTGGCAGATTCCACTGCAAGTGAAGACTTAGACCTGCCTGAGTAAATGCTGTTGAAAGGATTCAGCCCTGATTCTGCTGTTAAACATAGAAAAAAAAATTACAGTTTGGCACACTGTGCTTTGTTCCTAAGCAGAACAAGCAATAAGAGTGATAGACTTTTTGCGAGATCTGTTTCCCACATGACAGACAACTGTTGAGTTTTTAAACACTAAACATTCAACAACAAATAATCAAGGGAGAAAAGAAGTTCACCAATGGTGTAATTAGTCGAATCCTTTGGTAATTCTCATTTACAGATGGACTGATTATGCTAATGTATGCACAGCCTTCTGCAATGGACTAACATGGCAAGAAAGAATTGAATATGGCACCTGCAAAAGAACCATTATACCATGACGTCTAATGTTGGACTGCAAGGATGTTTGCTGCTGGCTGTAGGATGGTGAAAGACACTGGGTATTCTGACAAGCTGAGGGCTTTAGCATGGCAAGAAGTTCCAAGACTTAGTACTGCAACATTGGCTATGATGAACATCAGAAGGTAGTTCAGTGAGATAGCCATTTACACAATGTATGCGCGATAAAGTGGCTTATCCTGCTTCTCTGGTATAAAGGCTTTGAAGAGAAGGTAAGAGTTCTTTTGTCCTTGCTATTAGTATCTCAGCTCTCTATGTAAAGACAGCAACTGCAAAACCCTCACTTCTTTGGATTGGGGGCTGGGATACAAGAGACCCAGATGCATATCCCAATTAAGTATCAACTTAGTCACTACTCTTAGCAAGGAAGACATAATAATGCTAAGGCTCAGTCTGCTTCTATAAAAGATGACCCTCATTTCTCTATGTATTACAGCAGAGACAAACCTGGATGAAAAGCAGTCACCAACGATATGGTCTTCCAGGACAAGAAATAAGAAGTTATGTACTCACCATAACGTTCCATCTGAGTAGGTAGCTTCATTTGTCTGCAACCTGTGGGTCTTGGATCCGATATCGGATCCGAGCCAGCAACTTGTTTCAAGCTAATGGATCCGAGCTCCTAGCTCCTCCCTTCACCCATAATCCCCTGCTAACCCTCCATGACCTCAGATCGAGTTTGCCCGTCAATAAATACCCAAAAACGGGTATCCAACTAAAATAGATCCGAAGAAGGCCAGGGGGAAGGGGGGGGATGGTTGCAGACAAATGAAGCTACCTACTCAGATGGAACGCTATGGTGAGTACATAACTTCTTAATCTGAAGTTGGGAGTTCATTTGTCAGCAACCTGTGGGACAGAGTCCCCAGCTACCTGAACCTTGGGTGGCCATCATGGAAGGATATTGCGAAGCACCACAGAGCCAAAGGATGCTCTCCCTCTAGAAATCACGTCCAGTTTGTAGTGGTTAATAAAGGTATGAGATGAAGCCCAAGTGGCTGCCGAACAAATATCATCCAATGGAACTCTAGACTTAAAGGCCGCAGAAGTAGAGATGGAACGAGTGGAATGTGCGCGAACTCCTTCCGGTGCGGGTCTCCCAGAAGCTTAGTACGCCAATAGGATACATTGAGAAATCCAGTGTGATAGGGATACTTTTGATATTGCTTTCCCCAAATTAAATTTGGCAAAGGAAACGAACAGCTGGTCGGATTGTCTATGACCAGCAGTTCTATGAGTATAAAAACGAAGCTGCCTATGAACATCTAATGAGTGCAGCTTGTACTCTCCTTTATTCTGATATTTAGGGAAGAAAACCGGTAAATTTATGGATTGATTTATGTTGGTTTCTGATGCTATCTTGGGGAGAAAAGAGGGATTGATCCTGAGGTACACTCTGTCTGGATGAAAGATCAAATAAGGAGGCTTCACAGAAAGGGCTTGAAGCTCCAAAACTCTTTTTGCTGAAGTGATGGCTACAAGGAATGCTGTTTTCCAGGACAAGAATTTGAGATCTACTGAAGCAGCGGGTTCAAAAGGTGGAGCAGTCAAGGCTTGAAGAACTAGTGAAAGATCCCATGGTGGTATGGCTTCTTTTATAGGGGGTCTAAGCAAGAAGGTGCCCTTGAGAAAGGTTTTACACAACTTGGCTGACATCAAAGGCCCTGTATCATGTCCCACGTGGTAATG
The DNA here is from genome assembly GCF_019279795.1 of Protopterus annectens. Lineage (NCBI taxonomy): Eukaryota > Metazoa > Chordata > Ceratodontiformes > Protopteridae > Protopterus > Protopterus annectens. Next base: position 1,997,219,176 of record NC_056739.1, read on the forward strand.
TGAAATGGCTGCCAATTGCATTTTGACAGTTGAACAACTAGCGCCTTCCTGAAAAAGTTCGGTTAGGAAGTCTAATATGGACGGAAGAGGAGCCGTAAAGGGATCTAGATCATGATGCTCCGCCCAGATGGAGAAACGTTTCCATTTACTGCGGTACACTTTCCTGGTGGAGGGCTTATGCGCTGCCACAAGGATGGCTTTGACTGGTGAAGAGATACCGGGAGTCCTAACTAGGAGTGGAACTGGAGCAACCAAGCTGTCAGTTTCAGATTGTCCAGGTTTGGTGTCGGTAAGTTCGACGGATGGGAGATTAGATCTGGACTAGGATCCAGAATCCAAGGAAGATTCACTAGGTGAGACCACAGGTAAGGGAACCAAATTTGCCGAGGCCAGAATGGGGCAATGAGGATCATCCTGCTCCCCAACTGTGAGACTTTCTGTAAGAGTTGCAGCATCAGGGGTAGAGGAGGATAGGCATAAAGTAGACCGGGTGGCCAAGCATGCACCAGAGCGTCTCTTGGAGTTTCCCCTGGAGGGGGAATCAGAGCGAAGAAATTGCCGCATTTGGTGTTTGAGGGAGACGCAAAAAGATCGCAGCAGGGTTGCCCCCATATTGCGAATATCTGCTTCGCTACTAGTGGATTGAGAGACCACTCATACGGGGTAAGAAGGGTGCGACTGAGTTTGTCCGCTAGGATGTTGGTCCGTCCCGGAATGTGCGTTGCAATCAGAAAGCAGTTGGTGGAGATCGCCCATTCCCACACTCTCATGGCTTTGCGGCATAGAGGGTAAGATCTGGTTCCCCCCTGTTTGTTGATGTACCAGACAACCGACATGTTGTCCGACTGAATTGCAATCGTTCCTATGGGGAGGAGATCCTGAAGTGCTTGCAACGCAAACAGCACCGCTCTCATCTCCAGAACGTTGATATGCAGGGAGGTCTCTGTGTCGTTCCACGTGCCTTGGACCGTCCTGCCTGAATAATGCCCCCCCCCACCCGAGGTGGGAGGCGTCCGTGGTCACTGTGGCGAGAGGGGGAGGGGTGCAGAAGGGACGGCCCATATGGAGGTCCGAAGTTTGGAGCCACCATAATAGAGCCCTCCTGCAAGCCTTGCTGATAGCAATGGGGTGATGAAGAGGAAGGGATAGAAAAGACCATTGCACTAGAAGTGTCCATTGCAGTACCTGCATGTTCAGACAGGTGCATGGAAGGAGCGTAATCGCTGCCGCCATGGAGCCTAGTGCCCTCAGGACCAATTCCGCTGGTGAAGTCTCTGATTGGAGGATAGCCCGCACATGGAGTTGCAAATTTTGGATTCTCTCGGAAGTTAGAAAGGCTCGTAGCTCTCTGGTGTCTATTCTGGCTACTATGAATTCTATGACTTGTGTCGGGGCCAGAAGGGATTTGTCGGCATTGATGGTGATGCCTAACTGTGGGGCTAGGCGGAGAAAGAAATCTCTGGCTGAGCAAAGTAGATGCCTTGTTGGGGTGGTCAGGAGCCAATCGTCCAGGTACGGAAACACCTGTATTCCCTGGAGTCTCAGGTGGGCCGCAATCACTGCTAATACCTTGGTGAACACCCTGGGGGCTGTGGTGAGGCCAAAGGGAAGGACCCTGAACTGGTAGTGACTGGCTCCCAGCCAGAAGCAGAGGAACCCCCTGGATTGTCTGTCCATTAGAATGTGGTAGTACGCATCCTTGAGGTCTATACAGCACATCCAATTGTTCTCCCTTAGAAGGGGGAGAATAGATTGAAGAGTGACCATTCAGAATTTTTCCTTGGTTACTGACAGGTTCAAGCGGGAAAGGTCTAGGATCGGTCTCAAGTCCCCGTTTTTTGGCACAAAAAAGAACCTGGAGTAGAACCCTAATCCGAGCTGGTCTTGGGGGACGGGCTGGATGGCTCTTTTTCTTAGCAGCTGCTGAATTTCTGCGGCTGCGGCCTCCCTCTGATCGGGTGGTACATCGGGGAGGTTCTTGAATTTGGGGACATGGAGTAATGGTATTTTGTACCCTCTGGATATAATGCGAAGCACCCAGCTGTCTGTCGTGATGGACTCCCATGCTGCTAGGTGCTCCGAGAAGCGCCCCCCGACTGCCTCCTGAGTGGAGCAGCCGGGCAACCCTTCAGGGCTGCTGCGTGGGCCGTTCAGAGAAAGGTTCTCTGGACCCAAAGTTTCTCGGAACCCCTCTGCCCCTGGGGCGGCATCCTCCCTGTCCTCCTCTGCCACGGTTGTCCGGAGCGGGTTGGGAATGTTGTGATTTCCGGAACCACATCTTCTTCTGACCCTTTTGGTTCTTCGAAAAGGACCGCTGGGGAGCAGAGAAGCGGACTCCGACGGCAGACAACGTCTTCCCGTCTTTCTCGCTCTGGACAAGTTTCTCGCGAACCGTTTTGCCAAATAGGGCAGAACCATTGAAAGGGGTGTTCGCAAAAGACGCTTTAAAAGGCTCCGCAAAGTCACAATGACGGAGCCAGGCCTGACGTCTCATGACTAGGCCTGCTCCGCTAGCCCTAGCGGCTCCCTCTGTGGCGTGGGACAACAGCCGCATAGAGGTATTTGAAATTGATCTCAGAGTGGCCATTCGGGTGGAGTACAACTGCTTGTCATCCGCCGACATGGACTCAGGAGGGGAGGCAGCGTATTCTTTGATAAGATCCCGCTGCATCCTGATGACATGTGCCATATAGTTCAGAGACTTTACCGAGAAGGTCACTGAACTAAAAACTCGCTTCCCTAAGCGGTCCATCGAGCGGGACTCCTTGCTCGGTGGATGGACTGAGGGGCTCTCCTGAGCCAGTTCCCTCTTCGTGGCTGCCGCCGTCAACACGGCATCTACGGGGGGGCCCTTACTCCAGTGCGATCGGTCTGAGGGGGGGCTAAGTATCTTGTCCGGGCGTTTTGGTATTGGCTCCACGGTGTCCGGATCCTTCCACGCCCTGGTGGTGATGAGGTCCACCAAGGGGTCGGCCGGAGGGGACACCCAAGAGGTAGACGGGACAGCTTCGAATGCCTCCAGAAACACGGACTCGTCGGAGGAAGGCTTGGGGGCAGACCACCCACCTCTGATCCTCAGCATCTCCATGATGTCTCCAAAGGAGACATCTTCAGGGGGTGATCTTGGGGAGCCTTCCCTTTCCTCCAAGTCTGTGTCCTCAGTTAAGGACTCAGGTGAGTCCATGTGCCTCCTCTTGCACTTATGCTTGCAGGGCACTTCCTCGGGGGGGCTGTCCGAGGAGGCCTCGCCAGCTACATCCTGTTCCAGTGGAACCATCTGGGACATTGAAGCAGGCTGTCCCTTTGGCCGGGTGATGGAAGCCTGGCCCAGCAGAGATTGAGTGCAGGGAGGAGCCGAGACAAGGACCGGGGGTCCGGATGCTCTCAACCGAGCCCTCTCCACAACATCGAAAGCCGAGGGGGAACCACTCTCTCTTGGATCCGAAAGTAGGTTCCCACTCGGATCCGATGAAGGGATCGGAACCGGCGCCGAGACCATCGGATCCGAAGGACCAGTGCGCTCCGACCTGGATGGAGCCAAAGGCACACTGAATCCCTCAGATCCGAAGCTCGGGCCACGGCTCCGAGAGGTCGGATCCGAAGTACCAAGTACTGTCGGCGCCGACCCACCCCCGGCTCCAACGCTGCTCGGCTCCGAATGCTCCGAACCCGGGTAGCGGGTCGGAGAAGGAGCAATAGGATGGAAAAAAGGTGTCGAGCTCCCCCCCGAAGGGGGGGGGAGGCAAGAGCACTCCCATCTGCAGCTGGGCCTGGATGAACCTTCGCATCATCCGGTCCAAGTCTGCATCGGACATACTAAAGGTCGATCTCGAGGAGGTCACCGAGGCAGGCCTGGAATGCCGCCTCGATGACCTCGATGGAGATCGGGCCTCCTCCTCCTCGGGCCCTGGGGAGAAACAAAGGGATCGGAGCCGAGGAGGAGGAGACCTAGAAGTAGTGGAGGGAGAAGCCCGCTTAGCTGGCGGGGCCGAAACGGAGGTCTCGGCCCGCCGCTTGTGGTGCTTCTCCCTCCGTTTCTCCCCCCTGGCCTCCCTGTCCTCCGACACTTTAGCGGGAGTTTGAGTCCCGGACGGAGGAAGGGGGGCAGGAATGGCAGCAACCACGGCCTGTGGTGGAGCCACGGGAGCAGCGGAGGCCGGAGCAGAGTCCGGGGGTAAAAGTCCCGCCAAGACCAGCTTCGACCTCCGCTCTTTCAGTGCCCTGGGGTTGAACGCTGCACAAATGGTACAGCCTGAGGTGAGGTGTTCAACCCCAAGGCGCCGAACGCACCGTGTGTGGCCATCAGCCGGGGAGAGCTTATGGCCACACTCGGTACATTTAGAAAAAATGGCTTTTGGGGCCTCAGCCATACTTAAAGAAAAGTAATGTAACACACACACACAGGCCCCAAAACACAACACACACACTAACGACCAGCGAAGGGAGGGAAAACTACTTAAAAGAAAATATTTTACTCTAAAGGGTACCCAACACTTACACACAAAATATTTTGAGAAAGATTAAGAAAGTTGACAGAAAAATAACAACTTAACTGCCAAGAACTAGATGAGCTCACAAGAATCCAGCTATCCACAAGCGCGGCAAACTAGATCTGAGGTCATGGAGGGTTAGCAGGGGATTATAGGTGAGGGGAGGAGCTAGGAGCTCGGATCCATTAGCTTGAAACAAGTTGCCGGCTCGGATCCAAGACCCACAGGTTGCTGACAAATGAACTCCCTACTTCAGATTTCAGTGTTACTAAGACAACGGGCTTAAGGAGACTACTGTATACTTTTCCACAATGAAACTGAAGTCAAACTTAAGTTCCATACGATGGCATGTTCCTAGAAGGCTTGGTAAGAAAGACCCCTTTTTATGAACTGCTTCCCTGTAGAACAAATGGACACAGAAGGGTCCATGGGGAAGCACATTATAACTATAGACATATATACATTAACTAAAGGCATAACGCAGGCTTTCCTGAATAAGTTCCGTCAGGTACTGCAAGACGTCTGGGACTGTAGCTCCTGCAGAGAGAGAATTCATCAAACTATTTTATCTAATTTCACATTTCTTTACTGGAATAATAAAGTACACTATAAAGGGAACATATTCGACTTGGAAAGATTTTCTAGTGCTAGACTTTCTGTTCTCCTGCATAATAAACAGTACTGCTCATAAAAATGAGTCCTTACACATTATCAAGTGGAGGGACGCTGGGCTGCTAATCTGTGGCATTTCCACTTTGGGTGTACTAATAACTTTTCCTGAGTCAGAAGGATGCGTCCATGAGGGAATTGAAATGACCCTACTATGTTCAGCTATTCTAGCTAGGAGAACCACTATTCTCTTGGTCACAGAACAACCAGTAGAGACACTAAAAAGTCTTATACTTGCCTCTTCTTCCCTTCTGCAATACTTTTGGGATCAGGAAAGTGGGTGGAAAGGCATGATGGAGAAGACATTCACTGCCCAAGTTTCAATGCATAGATATGGAACAGAATTTCTTCAGCTGGCAGTTTTTTTTCTGAAGCAAACAATTATGTCACTGGGGCTCCCCATCTCTCTATCAGATTTTGGAAGATCTTAGGATGTAGCCTCCATTTTTGGCCATTGGATTTGGACATATGTAACTCAAGTACCACTGCATTCAGGGCCTGACAGAATGCAGGAGGCATGTACATAGATGCCTAGCTGTTAGACCGTCTCAAGCTACTTTTGCAGGTTGCAAAACTGATTGAATGAGTAAGTCACCCCCAACTTTGTTTATATACCACATTAGTGTGGTGTTTGTAATAATTTTGAACATCCCTGGTTGTAAGACTGATATGAAACCTTAAAAGAATCTTCAGAATTAAATGACAGCCATCATGGCATTTAAGCTGAAGCAAGTTTTTGTCATGTAGGTAACTCTGTGAAAGATAAGGCATCAGTGGTACAGACTGAGTGCCCTCTGGTACTACAAAATACATCCCTTGGCTGTTCACCCACTGTTCTGACTACAATCCAAATTCCTTATTGATGAATGGAATTACAGGTAAAAGGCTGCTTGGTGGGCAACTGTGTTATTCCTACAACTATATCCTTCTGATGATGTACAATGCACCCTCAGGATGGAGGCTGACATGTAACCTAGGGCCTTCAGGAACATCTGGGCTGACATATGTCCCTCTAAGGAGAGGCTGAACTAATTTGCTTTGAAGTGAGAAAGACCATCTTATCACAGGATATGAGGTGCTAGTGGAGAAAAAAGGGAAATGATGAAGAGGAATGTGAGGGAGATTTAAGAAATATGGTTAGTGTATGATACCATCATACAAAGGGGATATTTACTTCCCTTCCCTTACATTTGTCATGTCTTCAGGTTTGTCTTTCTGGGCTTGCTTTTTTCTCAAAAACCCTCTTCTGCTTGAAATGGTCAGACATGCATTGCTAAAAATGGCCACTGCTTTGTAGGATAGCACCTACTGTATATACATGGACAGGCGAGTGAAATGACTGCTTAAGTGACTCTGCAATCTTCCAGTTCTCTTAATTTCTTAAATAATTCTTGGGAAAGTGTCCCAAGCAACAAACCTTAGCCCAGAAGACATCCCACAGTTACCCTTTCATACAATCTGGTAAGGTCTGAACTCTTAGCCAGATGTGTCTGCATATAAATGTCCTTGTTGCTGCACTTCTACTGCAGGTCTTTATTTTGTCATACCCACACTTTGTAACGTGTTCTTCTGCCTTAAAATATATTTAGTTTAATTGAGAAATTTTGTTTCTCATGGTCTAATAAAGGATTTCTCTTGCTATATTCTCTAACTGCCATGAGGATGTCATCCTGATATTTGACTGTGTTTGGCAAATAAAAGCCCTAAAGGCTAAGTAGGAAGAATAAACCTTCTCCCCTTATTCTAATATTTTGTTTTAGTTATTTCCAGGTATGTTGAGTTCTAAATCCAGTTTGGATCCTTGGCAGTAGTCAAGGAGATCAGCCTGACTGATTGCAGCACTTTCAAACAGATACAAAAGCAGCATTTTTGGGGGATCTAAAGCAGGTGAGTCAGGTTCCACTCGTACTATTTCAGTGGCATCTCTGGACGCCTGAAATACTAGAGGGACAGGCATCTGCCTTGGTTTCTGTCTGCCCAAGGGATCTGGGTATCTCTCTCCAACACCTAGCTTGAGCTTCACTTAAATTGCTCCCTCATAAAATTGTCTCCAGAAAGGAGATGTCTTCTTGGAGAGTCGAACGATAGGGTTTTCTTGTCATCCGTATCACTGCCCAAAGGGAACGAGATTTGTCATATAGATTAGATCTTCCCTGTTGACGTCTGGAACTTGGGAAGTACTGGGGGTTGACACCATCTCTTGCTTTGCTGGGGGTAGCTCTTACAGTATGGAGGGCAGGGCTGCTTGATACCAAATTCCCTGTCAAGTGGCCACGTATTACTCTACAAACTTTCAAAGGTTAAAGGTGGTGGAGGGCTGATGCAGAAATCAAAAGTCTGGGTGCACGGCCCTCAGACACCAGCTTCTGAGAGAACGTAGATTGACATTCTTCTTTTTGGGAAGGTATTCACTCAAAGACGGACAACCAGTGGGCTTCCCACAGTCTCTTGCACTAATCATCAACCCTCTTTTCCCACATTTTCTACATGTGACTGGGACATCATGTCAACTTGTCACCAGTTTCTCTAGATTCAGTGCCACCCTCCTTCCCTCTTTGACAGTCAAGTCTTCTCTTGTCCAATTAATCCATACAACTCTTTGCTGACCATCCTCTTTTCCTTTCACCTTATCACAGTCTCTCCCAAATCTTTACCAATCCCATCTACAGTCTCTGTTGGGACCTTGAGTTTGTATTACATTCAGCACAGAACAGTGAACTAAATCATCATCTGCTTTCCTGCACGTGTGCTAGGACCATCAAAATTTGTTTTTTACCTTCTCTACAAATGGAACTATTTTGGCTTCTACACTGATGCCATAATTTCCTCATCTGTCCTACAGTATGCATCCTAACAACCATCTCAAGCACTTCATCACCATCACCTCTAGTTTCCTCAATTGTTCTGCCTTCACTGCCAAGGTTTTTGTACTATACAGAAGTACTGGTCACACCACTGTTTTGTACACCATACTTTTCATGTTCTGTTACACATACTACCCCTGTCACTCTACCCCAGTGAGTTGTAGCCCCTCTGATTCTAACTTTGACTCCTTTCAGACTTCTGTTCTCATCAGCCACCCATTCTACATGCTTGAAGATGTTATTCTGTTCCACCACTTTCCCTTCTATTTCAATTTTTATCTTCTTCTATTTTCCACATTTGCTGCCACAACTGTCTTGTCTGTACTTTATTCCATGTGCCATCAGTTTTGCATTTCATCCCTCTATATGACTTCTTGTACTGATAAAGTTGAGATATCTTCATTGGAAAAAGTTAGTGAAAAAGTATTAGAAATCTGAAAAGGAGGGGCTTCCACTGCAGGCATTAGAAACTGTCATCAGGCCTGGAGGTCTCACTTAATTCACTAACAGCTTGAACAACCATATGGAACAAAGTCCCACTGCTTGGGTGAAAATGAGGGGGGAGCATGAGAGTTGAGGGCAGAAAGACAGGGCAATGCCTCATCAGATCTTATACTGCCCTCAAACTCTGGCAGGACAGGAAGGGTAGCTCAGCTTTTGGCACCTGATGAATCTTTCACCACTACCTCCTTTGCCCAGTGTTATATATCTGTACGCCTTTAGATTTTTTTTTCAGCTGAGCAGTCAAGAAGTCTCTTCAATGAGAGTAGCTAACGCCTCTTTTGCAAACTCAAACGTGTTCACGGTAGGCCCATAAATTTCAGGCCTACCCATGGTGCATTTTATTATTAAAACATTGTGTAGGGCTCCCAGATGGATACCTGGTGGCTGTCTCAGAGACAAAAAAAAACAAAAAACAATGCAAATGTTAATCTTCAGATGTAACCCGTATTCTGCTGGCAATTGTCCTACTAGACTTTTTCAGGCATTGAGAACCTTAATAAAACTGCAATCCACACAAAAAAAAACCTGAATTTCAAACAGCAGTTCAAGTACAGACAAAATTTAGCAATTCTGAAATAAACGGAGTTACAAGCTGAGTGTTTACCATTCTCTAAATTTACCTGGAGGGGACCAATTGACAGAAAACTTAAAATGGCAGAGGCTGCTATTCCTTTTAAGTCATACATTAGACTGGTGTCCTGGTTACTGTAGGAGTCCAGCTCAGCTCTGGTGAAATATGAAAGCTCCCAAAAGTCAGAATAGAATGGAGGCCATCCACCTGAAGCTAATTCCCATACACAAGGAGTCCTTAGCAGGATGCAATTTGCTGGAGGTGCAAACAACACATATGCTATACACTACCTCTTTATGATTTTTTTTTAGCAAAAAACATCTTTATTAAATCACTTATGACGCAGACAATCTTACACGTATATAAATGAAAAGAAAGCATACAGACACAAACCCAGCTGCAAGCATTTTACGTCACAACCATACTGACATAATCCCAATTGCAAACATTATACATGATTTATAATCTACTCAATCACTTTAGTCAAACATTACGTAGCTCATTCAAGCCCTGCCTTCTTTTAAACCTCATTGTTCCCACAATTCCCATTTTTTTCCTATGTAATTTGCTCCTACACTTTTCTAAAGATCCAGATAACAATTGTTTTACGTCTGTTACTGTTACTATATTCACTGCTTCTAGTACTGATAGTTTAGACTTTGATTTCCATTTTCTAGTAATTGCTTTCTTGGCAGCCACCATAATTAGACTCAGCAAGGCTTTATTATGTCTAGGCAATTCCGATTTTGTATCACAGCTCAGAAAAATCATCTCCTTATTTACACCAATTTGCTCACCCAGCATCTCTGGCAGAGTAGTCTGCACGGAATCTTTAAAGTCTGACAACTTATTACACTCCCAGAAAATATGTTCCTAATTACCGCTTTCTTCCCCATCACACCTCCAACATTTGCTGTCTACCGGAGGATAAATTCTCTGCAGTCTACTTGGGGTATAAAAATATATATGTAAACATTTCAAAACAAAAATCCAAAATCTTCTACGGTTTGTTGTATATTTGGGAGACATGTATACATTCCCCCAGTGTTTTTTTGTGAATTGCTTATCCAATCTCTCTTCCCAATCCTTTCTAACCTCCTCTGATTGATTACGGTAATTGTGTAATATTTTATATGCTGGACTAATTTTTCATTTTTTAATGGCATCTTCTATTCTAGATTCTACTAAAAACTCTCCCAGTGCTGGTCTTTTGTTGAGGCCCCCATTTCCATCTCTTTGCCTATACTCTGATATCAGTCCTTGATAGGGGAGGCAATTTCTAACCTGTAATCCAAATAAATTCTTGAAGTCTTCACATATTCACATTCTATTACCTTGTCCCCTCTAGTTATTTGCTCCCAGTACCTTGGTTCTTTTGCCATTTTTTTCCAATAAATTCCAGCCCTCTCTTGCCTATTGTCTGTATCTCTAATTGCAGTCATCCCTATGGGCAGAATCTCCTTTCTCCATTCCCATGGTGGCTTAGTTCTTAGAATACTTTCTGCTACTTTATGAATATATTCTAAATGATTACTGTTATTCTCCTTAAAGGTATGCATCCAAAATCCCAGTCTCTCCTTGTTTCTTGAGCTTCCCCCTTGTTTCATCACCATCTCTTTCCACTTTGAATTATATTTTCTATTTGTGCTATGTACAGGAACCTTAACTGTGTTGCTCTGAAATACCCCTTCAAAGCAGGTAATCCCAACCCATCTTGTTCTACTAAAAAAAAATCAGCCTATCCGACTTGACTCCTGCCATCTTTCCCTCCCAGATAAAATCCTTCAGCTCTTTAATTGCTATCCATGACTTCTCTGGGGCTAAAAGCATTAACTGCTTGTATCTTACTATCTATATCCATATAACTGAGTTACCACTTTCTCAATTTTTGTAATATCTTATGTGTAGTCTCTTCCCACATATCCTTAGCTGCCACACTGGAATCCTTTTTAATCCATACTCCTAAATACTTAATTGTATCACGTCTCCATAAACACAGATATTGCTGAACCAATTTGTGTGTAGTTACGTAATTTACAACTCACTATTGCCTTTATTTTAGCTTCATTAATTTTATACCCTTAAAAGTTTTCAAACTGTCTCAAAATATTCCACAACACTGTAATGTCATTTTCTGGTTTTGTTGCCTACAAAAGAAAAAGAATATCATCTGCAAATAGACCCAGCTTTTTCTGACTACCATACCAATTATATCATTGAATTTCTGAGTCCCTTATTTTCTTTGTTAGTGGTTCTAAATATAATGAAAAAAACAAAAGGGAAAGAAGGCACCCTTGGCCTAGTTCCTCTGCTCAAGCAGAAATTATCAGAGAGGACCTCACCCACTTTAATTTTCACTTCTGATCCCTCATATAGCCTCCTAATCAACCTTATAATTTATCAGGGAATGCAAATGCTTCCATTACCCTGCTAGTAAAGTCACAGCTTATTCTGTCAAATGCTTTCTCTACATCAAGACCTACCAACAGAGGTATTTTCTTACATTCTGTTTCCTTCTAGATCATCAATGTTCTGTTAATGTTGTCAAATGTTTGCCACCCCCCCCTCCACAAAACAACATTGATTCATATCTATCAATTCTGGCATCACGTTTGCCATGTTTTAGCCATTATAGACATAAACACTTTATAATTATGATTTAGTATTGAAATGGGCCTGTATGAAGCTGGATCTGATGGATCTTTACCTTCTTTAGGTATTACAGCTACCACCGATTTCTTCCAGGATGTTGGTACTTCTCCTCTTCTTAAAATACTATTAAACAAAACCTTCCAGATCTTTATCAGTTTTTTCCCTCCTAGCTTCCAAACTTCCACAAGAATACCATCTAGTCTGGCGAACTTTCCTGTAGACTGGATACACATTATGATTTTTATCTTATCTCCTCCTATCCCAACTAATAGTAATTGAGCCCCATCTACCTCTAACCTCGGCATATTTAATTCTTCCAAAAATATTTCCATTTTTACCTTTTCTTGATTTCCATATTTCTCTGCTTTATACAGACTTTCACAAAATTTCTGAAATATTTCTAATACCTCTACAGGATCTCGTTACCTTCCTTGTTATACACTTCTTAAGCTTGGCGACAGCACTTTCTACTTTCTGTTACCTGAGTCATTGTCCTAAAAGTTTTGTGCTCTACAGTTATTATCAAAAAACAGTTGCTTAACAGCAATCTTTCTAAACTTATGCATACTATCGAGATAATCTCTTATTTTCTGTTTAGCATTCTGCAGTTGCTCCTCTTCTTGTTTTGTGCGATTCCCCCTATTCTACAATACTTTAACATTTGTCTTCTTCTTCTTCTTTTGGCTTTTCCCGGTTAGGAGTCGCCACAGCGGATCACCTGTCCGCTCATGATTGGCAGTGGAGTTTTACGGTGTTGAGTTGCCAGCCTGACGCCCGACCTTCCACGGAAGGCACACACATGCACACACTCAAGCCAATACCTCTAAATAATTCTTTTTACTTCTTAACCATCACCCCCTTTCTTTTATTTCCACCTATTTTTAAACGCCGCTGTAATTTTATTCTGCTTCCTAGCTATATTTTCAGAAGAAACTTCTATCTTCTCTAACAGCTCTTGATTAATTTCCACTACCCATTCCTTAAATTCCTCTTTTTTCAACAGACAGGTAGGAAAGCGCCAACATTTCATTTTATTTCATTACTCTGTGTTTATATTTTAGTTATTATTGGCGCATGATCTGAAATATTTAATGGGTGCATATAAAGACCTTCAATTAAATGCACCTGTGAAAGGTAGATTCTGTCTAGCCTAGCTCAGTTTTTGTACCTTGGAGAATATGTAAATTAGCATCAAACTCCTATTACTGAATTCACATCTTCCATGTTAAATATTTTCATATATTTCTTCAAAAGCCTACCCTACTTTGTTATACTTTCCCTTCAGGGCACCCCAGATACATCTTCACTGCGGCAAATCAAACTCCAGTCCCCACCTATAAGTAATATTCCTTGCCGAAAGCTGATTATTTCTCTCAGAATTTTCTTAAGCTCCATTATAGCAGTTTTAGGTTGAATATAGATATATGCCAGTGTAATACTCCTGCCTTGACAGTAGCCCCCAGTACTACAAATCTACCACTATTAGCTTTTTATTGTCTTCTATCACTATAGGAGTTCCTCTTGCAATTAATATAAAGTACTACTCTTTTGCTCTGTCCCATGTATTCCTCTGAATAACCATCCTGAAAACCTTTCCTTACCAAATTCACATGTTTAGTTCTTTCCAAATGTGCCTCCCATAGCATAGCTATTTGCGCTCTACATTTTTAATATAGTTCACTTCTCTTTCTTTTTTAGTATTTGTGAGACCATTGACATTTATTTATTTATTCACTCTATTTTACATTTGCTTACTAGTATAGTCCGACTGGGTGCAAGCCCGTTTTCAGCAGAGGCCCAGGGAGAAAAGCTCCAGAAGTACGATTTACATTACAGAAATATAAAAATATGTAATCTAATAGTAATTTACATATAAAATGCAAACAGCAAGTAAAACAATAAAGGTGCAAAGTTAATGCAGACAAATGTATGAAAAATTACTGAAAAATCTCCAATAGTAGCTAAGAAAATCATAGATGCAAGGAGACTGGGGAAGAGAAGAAATTAAGAAAATAAGAGGTAAGGATAAAAAAAAAAGTGAGGAGAGAGAATGTTATCCAGGGGTGATAAAAGAACGGAGACAATTATTATTTAAATACTCTAAGATGGAGTTTGAATTTGGTGGAAGTAGGGGTAATTAGTATATGTTGGAGAATACAGTTCCATATTTTTGTGATTTGGTTTGCAAATAAGGAGTAGCCAAAAGAGTATTTGATATCTTAACTTTTAGCAGTACTTTATTTGCTGAGCGGAGAGTGCTGGTGCTGGTATAAGGTAGAACTAGGTTATTTAAGGCAGGACAAGCATCGGGTTGATATAGGATGTTATGAGCAATTACAAGTTGGTTAAATGACAGAAGGTTTGGTACACTTTTTTTTGGTTGCATCACAGTTCTGCATTCTCAGTGCAGTCCTTACAGTATTTTAAGGAAAAGTAAAAATTTCTTACAGTTTGTAGGGACTGCAGCTCCTCATTCAGAGGTATATAGTCTTTGTATTCTTTGAGTAAATCCACAAATTGTCCTCCTGGTACCAGGTACATTATAAGTTAATGTAATCTACAAGTACGCTGATGGCATTCACAGTCAAATCCACAATTACGCTCTCAGTACTTCATACCATCTTCTGATCTACATTTCACACCCCCTCCAGGTCTCCACTCTTGGCCCAAAGAAAATCCCTCTCTGACAGAGGTACACATTTCTGCCACTTTTGTCTACAAACCTTGCTTTTGAACAGCACATTACTATGCAATTTATTTTATATTCTGCTATTACCTGCTTTACCACAATCTGCTGTCTTTATGCAACAACCTTAGGCTCTTGGCATACTATATATCACATACTGTACACCACCTCCAAGCAACCTTTCTAGCACTTCAAAATAATCACGGCTGCACAGGTAAAAACCTCACTCTCCAAAGCCAAGAACACAGCATCCATGGGACCTTACAGCATCCCAGGCTGCATTCTACACGAACTACAGAATGAACTGGCACTCCACCTAAGTACCATGTTCAATCATAGCCTCACCTCAGGCTTTCTGCACATTGAATGGCGCACTGTAACAGTTATCCCACTCCACAAAGGGGGAGCCACGACAGACCCCGGGAACTACAACCCCATTAGCCTGACGAGCCTGGTCTGCAAGGCCATGGAATGTATCATCATGGAACTCATAAACAAAGACATTGGTAATCTCCAAACTCTGGACTCCACACAGTTCGGGTTTGTAAAAGGCAGATCATGTCTTCTAAACTTGACAGACTTCTTTGAAGCAGTCACCAAAGCCATAGATGAGGGTAAGGTGGTTCACACTGCCTATCTAGATCTCGCCAAGGCTTTCGACACCATCCCCCACTGTGGAATTATAGATAAACTCACTAAACTAGGTATAAATCCCTATGTCACAAGATGGGTTGCCAACTGGCTTACTGACGGAATCCACACTGTGAAAGTAGCAGACTCCAAATCCAACTTGGACCAGTGACAAGTGGAGTACCACACGGTTCGGTCCTGGGTCCTCTCCTGTTTGGTATCTATTTCTCTGAAGTACAGGCTAACACTGAAGGTCTTTGGCTAAGTTCGCAGATGACTGCAAACTAGGAGCCATAACCGAAACTCCTAACAATGTGGACATCCTAAAAAAAGGCCTCACTGAGACAGATGCCTGATGTCAAAGCCATGGCCTCAAGCTCAATGCCAAAAAGTGCACCGTCATCCCCTTTGGTAAAAACTCTGTACCCATGAACTATCACATAGGCGGTAGTCTACTTAACACTGAAAGTGTGATAAGAGACCTTGGGACACAGGTGGACAGTAGTCTCTCCTTTGATAATCACATCGCCACAGTGGTCAGGAAATCCTTCTACGTGGCACACCTCATCACAAAAGGTTTCTCATCCAGAAAAAAAGAGGTCATTGTTCCCCTCTACTCATCACTCATTAGACCCATTATAGAGTACAACGCCCCTTTTGGTATGTACCAAAACCACAGAAAAAAATGCGCCAAAAGGACCATGGAAAACTTTTAGTTATGTACTCACCATAACTTCAGATGTTTGGGATCCATCTCGCCTACATTCTGACTGATGGGTTCGGAGCCGATCCCTCGGCTCCGACTCGGCACGCTTATGCCAAAGAGCGAAGTCTCTTATTGGCTGAGCTTACTATATCCCAGGATGCACCACTACCAGTCCCCCAGATCTAGTTTGTCCGCATACATGCACACATGCACGCACTGCTTATATAACATCGTCAGATGAAACAAGATAAAACAGTAGAACTCAAAACCGTTCAATCTCTTCTGATCTCCAAGGCCGGGGAAGGAGGGTGGGTATTAGGAATGGCGAGATGGATCCCAAACATCTGAAGTTATGGTGAGTACATAACTAAAAGATGTTATGTGATCCTATCTCGCCTACATTCTGACTGATGGGACAGCGTCCCTAGCACCTGAATCCTGGGTGGCTCACTGGAAAACACTCCTGAGTACCGTGCAACCAAATGATGCTCGCCCTTTAGATGCCACATCCAATTTATAGTGGGAAATGAAAGTGTGCGGGTTGGACCAAGTAGCCGCAGCACAAATCTCAGAAATAGCGAGCTTGGAATGAAAGGCGATAGAAGTAGCCATAGCTCTGGTAGAGTGAGCTTTGATAGATGTTGTAAGTTGCTTATTTGAAGAGGAATAAGCCTGAGTTATACAATCTCTAATCCATTTGGAGATAGTAGCTTTTGTGATGGTTTTACCCAATTTATTGTCTGAGAAGGACACAAACAACTGGTCTGATTTACGAATTTGCTGAGTCCTGTCTAGATAGAAGCGCAATTGCCTGTGAACATCCAATTTATGGAGAGTGTATTCTGCTTCGTTGGAGAATTTTGGAAAGAAAACTGGTAGCTCTAGAGATTGTTGGAGACAGAGATTAGAACAAACCTTTGGGACAAAAGATGGGTTAGGCCTAAGTGATACTCTATCCTTGTGAAAAATCAAGTACGGTGGCTTGATAGATAGGGCTTGAAGCTCTGAAACCCTTCTTGCAGAAATAATTGCAACTAAGAAGGCAGTTTTCCAAGACAGATATTTTAACTCACATGTAGCAGCAGGTTCGAAAGGGGAAAATGTTAATGCACGAAGCACCAAATCAAGATCCCACGGAGGCGCAGGATGAAAAACTGGGGGTCTTAACAGCCCCGCATCTTTAATGAAAGTTTTGCATAATCTGCTGCTCATCAATGGTGGATCCATGGATTCGTGAAATTTAGAGATAGCTGCCAGTTGGACTTTAATAGTAGAGACTGAAGATCCTTGATTAAACAAGGATGTTAAGAATTTCAAAACCTCTGGGATCGGGGCAGTGATAGGGTCTAAGCCCCTGAGTTGAGCCCAGATAGCAAACCTCTTCCACTTACTGAGGTACAATTTCTTAGTGGTGGGTTTGTGGGCCGAAGATAAGATGTGAATAACTTCCGGGTCTAAGGTGTGATTTCTGACTAAAGTCGGAAGTGGAGGAGCCAAGCTGTCAACTTCAAAGTTCGAAGGGACTGGTGTTGTCGTCCCGACTGATGAATTAGCAGATCCGGAGTTAGATCCAAAACCAAGGATCGGCCACAGCATGTTTCTTCGGGTAGGGAAACCATACCTGACGAGGCCAGTGCGGAGCAATTAGTATCATTGTGGACCCCAATTGAGAAGCTTTCTGAATGACTTTGGGGAGAAGTGGAACCGGAGGAAATGCATAAAGTAGCCCTGTTGGCCAAGGTTGTGCTAGAGCATCCATAGCTGCTTCCCCCTGATGTGGAGTCAAGGAGAAGAACCTTTTGCACTTTGTGTTTTGTGGTGTTGCAAACAGGTCGCAGCACGCGTCCCCATCTTCTGAAAACCTGAGCTGCTACTGTTTCGTTCAGGGACCACTTTCGTGAGGAGAGAGAATTGTCCTGCTTAATCTGTCTGCCAATATATTGGATTTCCCTGGAATGTGGGTCGCTACCAAGAAACGTTTGGTAGCTACAGCCCATTCCCACACCCTCATGGCCTCTCTGCAAAGGGTAAGATCTGGTCCCTCCTTGTTTGTTTAGATACCAGACCACCGACATGTTGTCTGTGTGGATAGCGATAATGCCTTGAGGGAGAAACTTGTGGAGGGCCTGTAGGGACAGAAGTACAGCCCTCATCTCCAATACATTGATGTGGAGAAAGGTTTCGTCTGGAAGCCAGGAACCCTGAACTAACCTGCCCAGACAATGCCCCCCCCACCCTGTCTGGGAGGCATCCGTCGTCAGGGTGGCCACCGGAGGGGGGATAACAAAAGGTCTTCCCTGATTCAGATTGGACGGCTGAAGCCACCAGCGAAGGTCCCGTTTGCACGATTCTGTAATCATAATGGGGTGATTGAGGGGAAGATTCTGAAAGGACCATTGAGTCGATAATAGCCACTGAAGAATCCTCATGTGCAATCTTGCCAGAGGAACTAGGAGAACCGTGGCAGACATCGAACCTAAAAGTTGCAGGACCATCCTGGCTGGGGCTTTGGATCTTGAAAGCAGGGCTTGAACTTGACCTTGTAAAGTTTGAATCCTTTCAGTAGGAAGAAAAACGCGCATCAATTTTGAGTCTATCTCTGCTCCTATGAACCTTATGCGCTGAGAGGGCAGCAAGACAGACTTTGACCAAATGAATGTAATTCCCAGGGTAGCACCCAGGGAAATGGTGGCTTTGAGGTTGTCCATTAGTAGATGACTGGTGGTGGCAGTCAGGAGCCAGTCGTCCAGATAGGGAAACACTTGGAATCCAAGACTCCTCAGGTGAGCAGTTACTACTGCCAAACACTTGGTGAACACCCTGGGGGCTGTGGTGAGACCAAAGGGCAGTGCACAAAATTGGAAATGACTGTCTCCCAGGCTGAAGCGCAGATTCTTCCTGGACGCCCGATGTATCGGTATGTGATAATAGGCGTCCTTGAGATCTATGGAGCACATCCAAACATCCTTCTCCAATAATGGGAGAATGGATTGTAACGTGACCATTCGAATTTGGATTTCGTGACGGATTGGTTTAGTCTGCTGAGATCCAATATTGGTCTCAGGTCCCCTGTCTTTTGGCACTAAAAGAACCTTGAGTAATTTCGGATCCGATCTGGTCTGTGGGGACCGGTTGGATGACTCCTTTTCTAGCAGCTTTAACGCTTCTGCGGCTGCAATTTCCCTTTGACTGGGTGGTGGGTCCGGGATTTTTTTGGACGGTGGGGGTGAGTGTATGAAGGGAATGGTGTAACCTCCGGCAATAATCCGAAGCACCCATCTGTCCTGAGTGATAGACTCCCAGGCTTTTAGGTGCTTGGCAAAACGGCACCCGACTGGCTCCGGAGCAGCACAGCCGGGCAATCCCTCATGAAGTGTGGGAGGCTGAAGAGCCACGAAAGGACTCGCGGTCTCCAGAATTGTGGGGCCCTCTGCCGCCTCTGGGATGGCGTCTCCCAGAAAAATTTCCCCGTCCTCTGCCTCTGGAAGGGGAATCTTCCTGCTGTTGAGGAAAAAACTTACGTGATTTCCGGAACCACATCTTCCCTCCTCCTTTAGCCTTGGGATAAGGCCGAAAGGGAGTGGAATAACGTGCACCTACGGCAGATAAAGTTTTTCCCTCTTGCTCACAGCGGTAAGAGTGTCTTTAACCTTAGGTCCAAACAAAGAGGACCCATCAAAGGGAGCGTCGGAAGGAAGACTTGAAGGCCTCCATAAAATGACACAACGGAGCCAGGCTTGTCTCCGTGAGCCACGCCTGTGCCAGCCGCTCTACCCGCCCCTTGACGCATATGAAATGAGCCTCATGGACGAGTTAGAAATTGAAGTAAGGATAGCCAACTGAGAGCTAACCGACTGGGCTAGCTGCTCAGGTAGGTTACCTGAGAGGGAATCTGACAGCTCCTTGACCAGATCCCTCTGTAGCCTAGTAAAATGTGCCAAATAATTCAGGGACCTTAAAGTAAAGGCCGCTGAAGTCAGGGTGCGCTTCCCGTACCGGTCCATGCTCCTAGACTCCTTATTAGGAGGATGGACGGACGTTGAAGCCTCTGCCACGTCCTGTTGTGTAGCAGATGCCACCACCATGGCATCTACAGCCACGCCTTTAGTCAGGAACTCCTTCTCGGGTGGGGCAGACAAAAATTTGTTAGGACGAGAAGGCACTGGTTCCACGGTATCTGGGTGTTCCCACGCCCTCCGACAAACCAAATCCAGGAGCTCGTCGAAGGGCGGAGACACCCAGGAGGCGGAGGGCTGAGCCCCAAAGGCCTTGAGAAGCACTGACTCATCAGCAGAGGGGGGTTTGGATATCCAGCCTCGTTGTTTGAGGATCTCTAAAATGTCTGCAAATGAGACATCATCCGAGGGCGACTTCGGGACCCCTCCGCATCATCAAGATCAGTGTCCGATGTAATAGTCTCGCAGGAGTTCACGTGCTTCCTCTTGCACGATCTCTTCCTTGCGAGCTCCTCTGAAGACAACTCCGAAGAACCCTCAGGAGGAGGGGAACCCCCAGTGGGGGTAACCTCAGGCCCAGGGGCTCCGCTGCCTAAGGACAGGGGAACTGCCAAAGACCCAGTCTCCACACCCAGGGAAGGTGCCGGTAAAGCCGGAGAGATGGCCGAAGAAGACTTGGCCAAGGCACTCCTCATAGCTCTGAAAGCCGGACCCCCAGAATCCTGGGAGTGTCCGGTCCCCGGAGCCATGATAGCAGACGGAAGTCCCGCAGCCGAAGCACCGAGAGGGAGGCTCGGAACCGACAACATAGGTCCCGAAACGTCACCCCCGGGTCCAGCCGAAGAAGTCCGTGTGCCAAACTCGGACCCGAAGGCCGGGGTTGGAGTAAGGGTCGGAGCCGACCCTAAGACCTCCACCGGCTCCAACAGCACCTGCTCCGACGGAGCCGAAGCGGTCGGAGGAGGAATGGCAATGACATGGGCATGGGCTGTCAGCTCCGAAGCCAACTGGGTCGGAGCCGAAACAAATTTTTGAAAGACTGGGGACTGGAACAGTCTTTGGAGCACCCTGTCTATGTCCGAATCTGACATCCTCGATGACCTAGAGGATACTGAACGGGTTCGAGATGGCCTCTCCAACGGCCCCAAGGGGCTAGGGGACCGGCTCGGCGACTCGATGACTATCGGCGCCGAAGGAATACCAAACTAGTTTCCATCGGTGCCGAGGAGGACTTAGGCGCCGAGGAGGAAGTGTCTGGCGGACAACCTTCATCGGCTCCGAGACCAGTGGAGCCGTCGAAGGTGACCCGCCGCTCGATGCCCCAGCCATCGGCTCCGAAGCCAGAGGAGTCGAGACTGGTGGCATCGAGGCAGACCGTTCCGCCCTCGGCTCCGAAGTCCTTGGAGCCGAAGGAGAAACCTGCCTATGTCTTTTGGCGGTCGGATCCGACGGACTGGTCGGAGCCGACGCCTTTCTTTTTAGCAGGAGAAGGAGAGGATGCTAAAGCTTCTTCAAAAGAGGGGTTTACAAGGCCTTTTAATATAAGCTTATTTTTCCTCTCTTGGAGGACCCTCGAGGAAAAAGCGTGACACACGCTGCAGGACTCCTGCAAATGTTTGGCGCCCAAACAATATACACACAGAGAATGGTCATCCGTGATAGACATCTTAAAGTTACATTTAGTGCACTTTTTGAAGCCCGAAGGCCTAGGTGCTTGAGACATTATAAGCAGAAATAAGTACTATCTCACAGACAAACTTATTTTTAATTCAATATTAACTTGCTGTTCACACAAACCACCAAGAACAACAGTCAACCACTGTATAGGAAATAAAGAATAAATGAACCCTAAGGTTGATTTTTTGAAAAGGGAATTAACCCGTAGGAAGGCCCTATAGACCGAGGGAGCCTGTAACCAGACAAATATCAATCATACACAAATTTTCACAGAAAAACTTGTCAAACACACACACAACAACAGAGTAGCCGTTAAAACAGCTTTTTGTTTAGAAATTAGCAAATTCCTGACAGAAAGTTAGTGAAAAGAAACCACTACTTAGCTCAGCCAGCTCGAGACCACGTCTTCGCTTGTTAGCGGCAAACGAGATCTGGGGGACTGGTAGTGGTGCATCCTGGGATATAGTAAGCTCAGCCAATAAGAGACTTCGCTCTTTGGCATAAGCGTGCCGAGTCGGAGCCGAGGGATCGGCTCCGAACCCATCAGTCAGAATGTAGGCGAGATAGGATCACATAACATCTCCTTTTAATGAATAAAAGCAAATAAAAGACCAGTATACAGTCCAAATACACAGTGTTTCATGTTGAGTGCTTTCATCAATGAATTGACTTCATCAGAACAAACTGAACCTCACCCCTAAAACATTTAAATACTCTTTCTTAACAAACAGTCAATCAGTATTTCTAAGGAATGCTCAGCTCACATCCACTTTTTAAAGAAACGTGAACCCATTCAACCATAATGAACAGCACTTAGTAAAATCAGTACATGGATTTAAAAAATTTTCTTGCGTAATACTAAACCCAAAAAAACTTTGTATCAAACAAATACATTCCTTACTATTTCACCCTCTTTATACACGTAAGTAAAATATTAAAACATTTTCCATGTAAAATACATGATTATTTGTAAATTCAAATATATTATGTTATCTTATTAGCTTTTACCTCACAAGACATCTACAACTGGAAAGTCCACAGAAATACATCACAAAGAAGACTACTGGCCTCAAACAGATGCCCTACGCAGACCGTCTCAAAAAACTCCAGCTTTACTCTGTCGCATATCGCCTACTCAGAGGCGATCTCTGCCTAACATACAAAGCTATGTCAAACCCAGAGCTGTTGGACATGCGCCACTTAAAGAAATCCCAATCCCTCGAAGCTACACGCTCTAGGGACCTAAACCTTGTCACCACAATAAACAGAACATGCTGGAGGGATAGATTCCTGTCCCAGAGACTTCCCATACTCTGGAACAGACTACCTATGTCAAACAGAGCTCCTCATTAGCACTCTTCAAGGAAAATCTTGATGATTGGATGGGAAATAGGAAATTCACCCCAAGGATCACTTTTGTGGCTCTGCTTGACAGGGGCACAGGAAAATAATTTTCTTGGGTGGCGAAAGCCAGGGTACCTTTTTGACTAGGCTTATATAGACCCTAGGGCCAATAGCCCAGTACCTATCTATGAACATTTAATTAGCCACTACATGACAATGTCTTCCCCTCCCAGCATAGAGGGTTTACGTGACTAGGATAGGCCATCTACATTCAAGTAACTAGTGCCATACCAAAGCCTGAGAGTGAAACAGAATGTCTGCAATGGCAAGGTTCCCCTACACATCTTTGTGTGTACATCTTCCTGTTTAAAAAAAAAAAAAATCAAGGTAAGAGTTGCATAGTTAAGACAACAGAGTGATACTGCATTCCAGTAAGTAATATTCTACGGGAAAGACAGTAGCTGCTTAACAGTAAGACATTTTTGCTGTATTGCAGAATACCTGGGCTGTGCCTTAATAAGTTTCCAGCTTAAGCAGCAGGTGGGGTGCTCTTTTCTGTATATCTCCTAAGATAACACAACTCCAAAACCAATTTCACATGCATTAGTGTAAACAACAAAAGGCTCAAAGATAGAGGCAGCTAAAATTTGTTCTGAACATAAAACTGTTTTCAGTTTGCTAAAATCCTTATCTTCTGCTACAGTTCATCTTTTATGGATGGCATCTTTCCTTTTGTAAGGTCTCTTAAAGGCCAGACTATGGCAGCACAGTTGGATACAATCTTTCTACTGCAGCCTGCTTGATCTAAAACTGCTTTCACTTGTCATTTGATACTGGGTATAGTCCAGTTCTTGACAGCTTATATTTTGACTATTCATAGGTTTAATTATCCCACTCCCAATACAGCAAGTATCTGGCCTCTGTCATACAATGCTGAATTTTGGCAAAATTATATCCTGCCTACCTTGAAGTGTTCAGCACAGTTCTTACTTTGATAAACAGGAGTCCAAGTACTCTCAAATGAGATTTTAGAACTTTATCCATGAGCTTTTGAAACGCGGCAGGAGTTCAGCGAAGTGCAAAGATTAAGACAGTATGATGAAAAAGACATGCAAGGGTGGAGAATGATGAAGTCAAATCTTTGGCTTTGGGGTAACATGAATATGCCAGTACACCCTTGACCAAATCTGTGGTGGTCAATTTGTCTAACCTTTCTATGAGCCCATCCACACTGGGGATTGGATAAGTGTTAAATTTGAACATTTCATTAATTTTCCAGAAATCATTTCAAAATCTCTGCATTGCCTAGCTTAGAAACCAGCACAACTGGACTGTTCCATTAACTTTGGGACTCCTCCATAGCTAAGGTTCCTTACCCCTCTGCAGTGTATGCCCCTCCATAGGCATGCAAGAGCATGCAGGTATAACAGAAGCATACTCTTGTGCTGTTTTTCCAGTTTTTTTTTTTTTGCCCCCTAAACAGAGTAGTTTTCTTGCCTGCAGTCCCAAGTCAGATAATCCTAGAACAAGGTGAAAGGACAATATTACTGATCCCTGCCAATGCCTAGGTTATAGGCATATGGTGGGACATCTGTGTGTTACGGCCCTGCTAGGTTTACAAGTCTTACTCCACAAGGGGTTGGGAAAGAAAAGCGATAAGCAGAGGGGACCCATCCAGACCCTAAATCAAAGTAAGGAGATGATGGGTAGTAAAAGGTACTACAACAGTGACCCATTCAGACATCTATTATTATGACAATTTACCTACACAGCTGTACTATATTTGACATTAGCTCACTGTTGTAGTATCCATTACTTCTGGGACAACTCTCAAAGTTTATACAGAGTGGGTTGTGGAAAGAGGCTTATTAGCTTGGCAAAGGATACCCTGAGGGACAGCCTTGGAAAACCCTATTTTAACCCTGGGCAAGGTGTCCAATTTGCAGTGTTTGGAAAAATTGTGGACAGGCAATCATGTGGCTGTCTCCGGAATGAATCTGTTACCCACTCCTTTCATAAAGTCCACTGTGGCTGTGCTGAGGACACCCGGATCTTATAAGAGGGCCTGTTCCAAACAAATAGCTGGTACCAAAACTACAGACAAAAACTAAATGCCAAGAAATGTACAACTATATATTTTGGCAAGCATGACTCCTGTTATAACTATCATACTGACAACATCCCCTGAAAACTGATTGCATAGTTAAGAGATCTGAGTATCTATGCTGACAGCAAACTGTCCATTGATCACCATGTATCCATTGAGGAAGTCCTTTCCCATTGAATAGCTAAGGGTACAATATCTTGATCCAGGGACGCAATCATTCCTCTGTACTCAGCAATCATAAGGATGATCAGAGGATCAGAGTATAATACCTCTTTCGGTATGTACCTATCCAAAGACCTTTCACAGCTAGAACGACCATGGCAGTTCCTCAGAAAAAAAAACTGAGGGCCTAAATCATAAAGACTGAGCAGACCATCTCAAAGTCTTGTTTTTCCTTCTTGGTGTCCTACAGACTACCGAAAGGCAACCTCTGCTTCATGTATACAGTCTAAACAGACTCTATTCTCTCAGACCTATTACACATTTGGATGTCCAACAGTATTAGAAACACCAGTTAAAGGGAA
This sequence comes from Protopterus annectens, assembly GCF_019279795.1. Classification (NCBI taxonomy): domain Eukaryota; kingdom Metazoa; phylum Chordata; order Ceratodontiformes; family Protopteridae; genus Protopterus; species Protopterus annectens. The sequence goes on from NC_056739.1 coordinate 1,997,244,556, forward strand.
CTCAATCCCTTTTGCAAGACTAACAGAACATGTTGGAGGGATAAGTATGTATCACAGAGAACACTATTTCTATGAACAGTCTTCCTCTCAACATAAAGCAGAAATCCTAAAACTGGTTAGTACAAAGTAGTAATCTCTATGATAAATGCTGTAGCAAATCTTTCATCCGGAGGAATAGCACATGTCAAAAAAACTCTTATTTATTCTTTGATGGATGAGCAACCTTGTTTCAACTTATTAATCTTACATAGGGTTCCCCTTCAAAATTGCAATTTTAATACTTTACTAGCCACTATACCACAATTCATCATCAGCATTAACCTAAGGACCCATTTTGTTGATTAACATTAAACAACAGCAATATCATAAATTTTCAAGAAAAAAATATCAAATCACTGTTTTCTGCAAGGGTAGATCCTCTTGTAGTCCACATATCCCTGTACATCTATCTGTATCTATATCTATCTATACATTTGCATATAAATATACATATTTATACACACACACACACATTATATATACATATATATTATACACACACACACACACACATTATATATACATATGCATTTTATATCTATATATATATATATATATATATATATATATATATATATATATATATATATATATATATATATATAGGGTCTATATTATATTATCGCATGCTTACAAAAGCGAACGATAATTAAATTGACCCCATGTAAGCGAAAGCTTACAACGTCGAAACCTCTGAACAGCAATTTATTTTTCCAAGGGAAGAAAATCGCTGTTCCAAAATAAAAAAAAAAAAACAAAACTTTAAAACATTACATAATGTGGGGGGCTGTGCCCCCCCCCACTTAAATACACCAACTCTGAGATCGCACTGCAGTGCCAAAAATGGCAAAGTAACAAAAGCGGCCAAGGAAATACTTTTCCAGGGAAAGAATTAGCTGAAAAGCCGCTTCGCTATTTTGCCGTTTCTTTCTTTTAGGTTCAATCAAGACGCATTCAACAAAGTGAGTCTGCGATAACGCAATAGAAACCCTACACACACACATATATATATATATATATATATATATATATATATATATATATATAAACATTTTAGAATCTGGAAATACTGAAATGTCGAATTTCAATATCTCGAGACCAAAGTGTCGAATCTGCAGATGCACGAAACTGCAGAATATAGAACCCGGAAATGTCGAACCTGCGGTATTGACGGCGCATTGGGAAGTGTGGTGTTTTTAAGGGTTTTGGGGAGGGTTTGTGAGTGTGTCGGGGAGGGTTTGTGAGTGTGTCGGGGAGTGTTAGGTGTGGGTTAGGGTACATAGGTGAGAGTGGGAGTGTGTCAGTGTTGAGAGTAGTGGTGTTTGTATCTGTACGATGCGTGTTTGTGGGAGGGGGGTGTGGAATGTATGTTGGTGGGTTTTGTGTGTGTTGATGTTTAGTGCGACCTCAGAGTTTGTATATATAAGTAGGGGTGTGTGGGGGTCACAACACCCCACATGGGGGGGTGCAGGGGGGCTTGCCCCCTACTTATAGTAAGGGTGTGTGTTGGTGTGTTTGTGTTGTGCGGAGGTAGGTGTACTTGTATTTGTATGTGTGCTTTAATGGTCGCGGTTTTAGGTTTTGAGGTTTTTACACACATATATATATATATATATATATATATATATATATAGACATACATACAAACACACAAATACAAACACTTATACCTACGTACATATCTATTTATTTATATAGGTGTCTGCATTTGCAAATGTGTGTGTGTGCATGCGTGTGAGAGTGGGTTTTTGTGCCTGCACATTAGTTAAACTCTAACATTGCAGAATAAATGGGGGAAAAGGAGCATTCCTTGCCCAGTATTCTGTATCTTGTAATTTTAAATGCCTCTTTGTCATTAAAATGTTTGTTGACGAAACTGCACCTCTTAGTTTTAAATAAAAAAAACATCATGCATGTCATGGTAAAGGTGTAAATGCCAATCAGATTGATGGAAAGAAGATGACAACAAATATATCGAACAATCCCATTATTGCTAACTTCATTTGTAAATCATCTAACTAAATTGATCACAAACATAAACCAATGGGTTCCATTTGAGACTGCCAAAAAATAATAAAGACCCTGCTTTTACATGGACGGCCTTCACCCCCCAACATGGGAGTTCTACCCTCAGAAAGTACAGTTACAGTTGTGTAAAATGTTACCATAACAGTCGCCATCCTTCTCTTCATTGCAGTATTCTTTACCTTAGGGATCTCCTGCCAAGGATAGCCTAGTGGCTGGTCAATATATCAAGGCCTTTATAACTTGTATTCGTCATACAAAACACAACATGCTCCCTTGTCCAGTGCAGTGGGCATAAAGGCAACATAGGAATGTAGTTACCCAGAACTGAATTTCCTCAGAAGAACAGAGTCTCCATAGGACAAAGGAGGCTACGCACATCCAGAAGGAGAAAATGCAGATGGAAAAGGCAGACACTCGGCCAGGAGGAAAACCAAAGAAAAAACAGGAGGGAGCGAATACTGCAACTGTGAAGAGGAGGACATCTACTCTTTTGTCAAGAATTTATACAACTGTAATATGTCCTTCTATATCACTATTGCAGTATTCCTCACCTTAGGGAAAGTGAAAAACTCAAGAAAAGGGAGATGAAAGGCTAGGAAGAGCCCTCAATGAACCAATGCAGAATGGCACTAGCAAAACTTGCTCTGGCCCTAGAAACCATATCCAATCTGTTATCCTTAGTAAAGGTATGCACTGAAAACCAAGTAGCAGTTTCAAGGATGGAATTGGTGCCCAACCCCCTGAAGAAAGCTCCAGAATAGGCAACAGCCATAGTGGAGTGAGCGCTGACTGAAGACACTTGCCATGAAAAGAATAACAAAAAGAGCTGGCCTTAGAAATCCAGAAGGAGATGGTTTGCTTAGAAACAGCAAAACCCAATATCCTAGGATGAAATATAGCAAAAACTGGTCAGACTTATGAATGGCCTTAGTTTTATCCAAATAATATCTGAGCTGTCTGTGTAAATCCAAGATATGAAGGATCATCTCACTGGAAGATTGAGGAGAAGGAAAAAAGGAAGGGAGCTGTACTGCCTGATGCAGAGACAACTCATTAACAACATTGGGCATAAAGGAAGGATTAGTACAAAGGGACTCCCTGTCCCTGTGAAAAACTGAAAAAGGAGGGATGGCCATAAGGGCCTGAAGCTCAGAAACCCTCTGTGCAGATGTGAGAGCAAGCAATAAGTCAGTCTTCCAGGTATAATGTTGCAGAGAAGCTGAACCTGTAGGCTCAGAAGGGGACTGGAACAATTTTTCTAAAACAAAATGAAGGTCCCAAGGAGGAGGAATAGGCTTCCTTGGGGGCCTAAGATGCAAGACACCTTTAAGAAACTGTTTGACTTCAAAGCAGGATTCAAGGGCAAACAGGCAGAAATAACTGACAGACGGGCCTTTACATAACAGGACTAGCCAGACTGGAGCAACTCACACAAATAGGAGAGAAAGTACAGTTTTGTACCTACCATAAATGTAGATGTTCGAGTGTATATACTGCTGCAGTCATCACACTTGGGGTTATCCTGCAGTCAGGCGGTCCCGCAGTCGGCCGAATCCCAAAGTCTTGGTCTGACGTCGGTTGTCGCCGCTTCTTCCCTGACGTCAGTGCGACAGGGGGATAAAAGAGGCAGCCGACGCCATTTTCTTCAGTTTTTCTTGCACCAGATGTCAGGTGCCCCCAACTAGGAAGGCAATACAAATAAGTATGCAAAAATACCTTAGTAGATAAACAATAGTACTAACTGTTAGCAAATACACCATATAGACATGCATCCAATAGATTGATGTACATGGAGTTATAACTAACACCCTGGTATGTAGAGGGGATGGTGGGAGGGTAACCTGGACTGCAGCAGTATATACACTCGAACATCTACATTTATAGTAGGTACAAAACTGTACTATGTTCATCGTGTTATACTGCTGCAGTCATCACACTTGGGTTGAATCCCAAAGCTATGGATGGGTGGCTGGTGCTAAACTGGGTTAGGTGAAGCTAGGATGCCCTGCAGAACTGCAGTGGCAAAACCAGCTCTGGTTTTTGAGTATAATGGAAGGTGGTAGTACTTGGTAAAGGTGTGCACTGAACTCCAAGTAGCTGCCTCCAGAATGTCCTTGGTTGGAACCCCCCCTGAGAAAGGCTGCTGAGGTTGCTGTAGCCCTGGTAGAATGGGACATAATATTGACAGGCACTGCTTTCCCATGGTGTGAGTAGCAAAAGCGGATACAATGTGCTCTCCATTTGGAGATGGTCTGTTTTGAAATAGCCTTTCCTTGTGAACCTGCAGCATAGGATGCAAAGAGTTGGTCAGTTTTTCTGAAGGTCTTTGTCTTATCCAAACAGTAACGTAGCTGTCTGTGAATGTCCAAAGAGTGAAGGAGTCTTTCTCCTTTATTCTGGGGGTTTGGATAAAAGGTGGGTAAATGAATGGTCTGATTCAAAGCCACACTGGATACTACCTTTGGCATAAAGGTAGGGTTAGCTCGTAAACAGAGACTGTCCTGATGGAAAATGATGAAAGGTTCCACTTCCATAAGTGCCTGTAGTTCTGAGACCCTGCGTGCTGAGGTGATAGCCAGCAACAGAGCTGTTTTCCATGACAAGTATTGTAGTTCTGCTGAGAAGGCTGGTTCGAAAGGAGGCAGTGTTAATTTTTCTAAAACGAAGTTGAGGTCCCAAGCTGGCACTGGGGGTTTTCTGGGGGGTCTTATATTCTTAGCCCCTCTGAGAAACTGCCTTAGTAAAGGGTGTGAGAATATGGGAGGATCCGTATTATATTGAGCTGAAATGGCTGAAGCATGGATCTTAATGGATGAGAAAGAAAGGCCTTTGTGTAGCATCTCAGTTAAGTATTGCAGTATTTGAGGAATGTTTGGTATCCAAGGATTTTGGCCTTTAGCCTGGTTCCATGCACAAAATCTTTTCCATTTGTCTGAGTAAGTTTTTCTGGTGCTGGGCCTCCTGGCCTCCAAAATGACATCCAAGACGTCCTTTGAAAGAAGTGTTGATTGATGATTCAAGGTATTCTCCATGCAGCTAAATTTAAAGTCCTGAAGTGACTGTGAAGGATCTGAGAGTTTTGCTGAGTCAACAGAAGTGGGAATTGAGGTAAGATTCATTGAGGGCTGTGAGTCAAGGTCCTTAGTAATGGGTACCAGTGCTGATGTGGCCAGTCCGGAGCAATGAGGATCATTTGTGGTCTCTCTGATCTGACTTTCAGTAATACCTTGGTCAAGAGAGGTAGTGGTGGGAAGGCACAGACTGTCAATGCTGTCCAACTGAATGATAGGGCGTCCACTTTCCAGGCTAGGGAATGATAAGTCCTTGTGCAAAATTTCTGTAGTTGGCAATTGTTGGGGGAGGCAAATAGATCTATGTCTGGGCATCCCCACCTTTGAATTATCATTGAAAATACTTGTGGGTGTAGCCTCCACTCGTGAGGATCTGCCACATTTCTGCTTAATTCGTCTGCCAATATGTTTTCCTTTCCTGGCAGGAATTGTGCTTGCAGTTGTACTTGGTAAGTCAATGCTGTGTTATACAAGGTCATTGCCTGTCTGCATAAGGGTAGGAGTGTGTTCCTCCCTGTTTGTTTATGTACCACATAACTGTGGTGTTGTCTGTCCTTATTAGTAGTTGTCCTGGATGCAAGAGGTCCTTGAAGGCTGTCAGTGCATTTTGCACAGCTAGCATCTCCTTTTGGTTGATGTGTAGATGCATTTGTTTTGCAGACCATTTGCCCTGTATGCACTGTCCTGCCATGTGTGCTCCCCAGGCGTAGTCTGAAGAATCTGTTGTCATAGTTTGGTTTGCTGGAGGTAAGACAAAAGGAAGACCCTTGTTTATTTGACATGCTTGAGCCCACCATAGGAACTCTTTTTGAAGGCAGGGAATGAGAGGTATACTTGTTTCGAGGCTGTGCTTGTGTTGAGTCCATACACTTTTCAGGTACCATTGTAATTTTCTCATATGCAGCTTTGCATGTGGAATTAGTTGAATGCAGGATGCGATGAACCCCAATGCCTGCAGGATTTTCCTTGCAGTGAGCTGGGTAAAAGTTGCCATCTTTTTGAAGTATTGAGTCAGTTGTTTTTGTTTGCCTGGCGTGGGATAAGCCATCTGGGTCGTTGTATTTAGGCTGGCACCCAGGAATATTATGTCTTGTGAGGGTATTAGCTTTGATTTCTTTTTGTTTACTGTGTACCCTAGGCAACTTAGCAGCTTTGTTGCAAATGCCAGATGCTGTAATAGAATGGCCTTGCTGTCCGCTTGGATCAGGCAGTCGTCCAGATATGGATAAATTTGTATTCCTCGTTGTCTGCAGTATGCAATTACTGATGCCAGGCATTTTGTAAACACTCTGGGCGCAGTAGATAAGCCAAAGGGCAATGCAGAGAATTGATAATGCGTTGTACCTGCCAAAAATCTGAGGTATCTTCTGCAATCTTGTCTGATAGGGACATGCAGGTATGCCTCTTTGAGGTCCAACATTACCAGCCAAGACTCCTTGCCCAGCATGGGAAGACGCTGCTGTAGTGTGAGCATTTTGAATTTGGGTACCTCCAGGTATGTGTTTAGAATTGAGAGGTCTAAAATGGGTCTCCAGGCTTTGTCCTTTCTTGGTACTAGAAATAGTCTTGAGTAAAAACCTTGACCTTGCTCCTTTGTAGGTACCTTTTGAATTGCTTTCATATCCATGAGAGCTGAAATTTGCATTTGTGCCTCTGCCCATTGGTTTGGAGGCAGATTTGGCATGCCTCTCATCCGTGGTAAAGTGTGGAAATTAAATCTGTAGCCTCGGGTAATAATATCCAGAACCCATTTGTCCTTTGTTATGATGCGCCAATTTTGTGGAAATAGAGCCAGTTTTCCTCCCAAAGGTGCTGCCAGGGCAATTTTGCTTGGCAGGAGACGAGGGAAGTCATTGTGTATGTTTCCTGAAGGGTTGAGATCTTTCATCTCCACCTCTTTGAGTTGTTGCATGCCATTGTCTAGGCCTGAAAGAACCTTGTGGCTGGCCTCTGCCCCTTGGGCGTCTGTACCTACCCCTTTGGGGTCTGTCTGATGCAGGAAAGGACCAATTTTTTGATGGCCAGTTTCTGCTGAAACGAGGAGGTTGTACCTGTAAAAAATCTTTAACTGTCTGCATAGATTTTGCCTTTTTTTCCATTTTCTTTAAAACTTCCTCTGCTTTGACACCAAATAACACATCTTTCTGCAATGGAGCATCCAATAACTTTGCATTGACATGTTCTGGTAAGGCTTGCTCTTTTAGCCAAGCATGTCTATGTATTACAGATCCTGTGACAGCTGCTCTACATGAGGCTTCCAATGAATCAAAACCACACTGTAAGGTATGCTTTCCCACCTGTTCTGCTGCATGCAGCAAATCCTGCATCTCTTTGAAATCAGGTTGATCTGTCTGAGGGATCATTTTCTGCTTTAACTGTGTAATCAAGTACTGCTGGTATTTTAGCATGTGGAATTGGCAGTTTAAGGCCCTCATGGCCAAAGTGGCAGACGTATACACTTTCTTCCCCCATCTTTCTAATGCTCTGGAATCTCTTTCAGAAGGTAGTGGATTGCTAGCAGTAGAGGCCTTAACCCCTTTGGGACCCTGGGAAATGGTTTTGGGGTCTGCAACAGGGCTTTTATATAGAAACTTATGAGAATCAGGAACTCGGTAGTATCTGTCTGGTTTAGCCAGTGCAGGAGGTAAGGAATCTGGGTTTAGACTAGATTCGGTGTAAACATCATCCAAAATGTCTAAAACTGGAGGAATTGCAAGGGGTCTATTCTGTGGAAGAAGAAGAAACTCACGGAGTCTTTTCTTAGAGTCAGAGTAATCTTGGCCTTCCCAGTGGAAGTGTTCCCTCATGGTGTGTAAAGTTTCTCCAAAAGAGTAGTCTTCAGGGGGGGAGACAGAGGGAATGGACTCTTCAGCATCAGAGTCTTCATAAGGAGGGAAGGAATAAGAAATATACACAATTCCTCCACTCCTTCACCAATAAAGCATACAAAATACAGAATGGAGAACACCGACTGCTGCACTTGTAATTTTTTAATTCTGGTACCTCGGCCTTCGCCTTCTCCTGGAATACATTTTACTTAATGCTCCACCCATTTTTATACAAATCTTTAATTAAATAATTGATGCACCATCCTCCAATTAAATAGTTCCAATTATTTCATTACTACTTGAAGCAAACAAATTTGACATTTCTTAAGCACAACTATACAACATGTTAGCTAGAGAATAAATAACATTCATTTCATAAATACTTCTGATAATATATACATGAATATAAATATTACCAATCATATATATACCTGTTATTTACACAATGTTGCCCTTGCAAGCAATCCCATTTCCCTGAATATATTAAGAAATATTAAGAAATATGTGAAGAAACTAACACTACTGAAAAAATTTACTGAAAAAATCACTAACACATTACACCTCCATATTCATCCCATTCGGAAATATAGTTTTAAAGAATGAACCTTGACTCCATCAAAAGTAATTTTTCACGAAAAATGGCCTCATTCCCAAATACATTAGGTCTACCTAACACACTGAAGACCGGGTTCCAGATGGATTTGTCTTCAGTGTGTTAGGTAGACCTAATGTATTTGGGAATGAGGCCATTTTTCGTGAAAAATTACTTTTGATGGAGTCAAGGTTCATTCTTAATTTAAAAACTATATTTCCGAATGGGATGAATATGGAGGTGTAATGTGTTAGTGATTTTTTCAGTAAATTTTTTCAGTAGTGTTAGTTTCTTCACATATTTCTTAATATTTCTTAATATATTCAGGGAAATGGGATTGCTTGCAAGGGCAACATTGTGTAAATAACAGGTATATATATGATTGGTAATATTTATATTCATGTATATATTATCAGAAGTATTTATGAAATGAATGTTATTTATTCTCTAGCTAACATGTTGTATAGTTGTGCTTAAGAAATGTCAAATTTGTTTGCTTCAAGTAGTAATGAAATAATTGGAACTATTTAATTGGAGGATGGTGCATCAATTATTTAATTAAAGATTTGTATAAAAATGGGTGGAGCATTAAGTAAAATGTATTCCAGGAGAAGGCGAAGGCCAAGGTACCAGAATTAAAAAATTACAATTGCAGCAGTCGGTGTTCTCCATTCTGTATTTTGTATGCTTTAGAGGGAAGGAATAATCCTGGTCCTCAGAGTTAGCTGAGGAAATGGATGCTTGGTCAGAGGAAGGATAATCTTCCTCCAGTCTAGGCCTTTTGTCAGGAGGGGGTTGTGAACCCCTGATAAGGGTAATTAAATCCTCAGCCATCTTAAGCATCTGTTTTTTTAGGCATAAGGGCCTGTGGGGGGGGGGTTTGTGGACTAACTTTTAAGGGGGCTTTAAGTTTAGCATAAGACTTAATAGAGATAGTTGTCGGTTTGAAGACACCTTCAGAAACCGAAGGCCTGTCCAAAATCTCCGGATCACCGTCAGGGTTGGCGTCCGAGGGGTGAGATGGAACCGGCTCCTGAGGCCCAGCTGATTCGGTCTGGGAGGCCGTCAGAATTTCTAAATCAGCGGTAGTCAGGGGCTGCGTAGGCACCTCGCTGAAAACCGGAGAACCGGCGGCAGGTCTTGCTGAGGCCTCGGTATCTGGTCTTGGCCTTGGTTGCCTGTCCTTATCCTTGCGTTTTTTAATCATTGCTGATGTCGGTTGTTCCGACGACATGCTATAGTTAAATTTTCTGCCAAAATAATGTCGGGTGAAATCTGCCCGACGCTTGATTGTACATTTGTTGAACCTAGTACAAAACCGACAACCAGAGACGTCGTGGTCTGGGCCTAGGCAAGGAATACAATAAGAATGAAAATCCTTATGAGGCATTTGCTTCCCACAAGAAATGCAATTATTAACTTTGTCTGACATTGGTCTGAGGCAAGAAAAGTTTCCCCAACGGGGTACTTAGCTTTAGAAAAGACTTCGGGCTGAAATTCGATTCGAAAATCTCAGGAGCTAGCCAACTGGCACTTGCGAAATTGCTTCTGCTTCGGGCACCGCGCGGCAAGAAAGACTGAAGAAAATTGTGTCGGCTGCCTCTTTTATCCCCCTGTCGCACTGACATCAGGGAAGAAGCAACGACAACCGACGCCGGACCAAGACTTTGGGATTCGGCCGACTGCGGGACCACCTGCCGGCAGGATAACCCCAAGTGTGATGACTGCAGCAGTATAACACGATGAACATCTAGATGGACACCCCCCCCCCCCACACACACACACACACACACACACACACACACTGAAAAAGGGTCTAGGTTATGAGTATGTCACCAGACAGAAAATCTCTTCCATTTGGACAAATAAGATTTTTGGTTGCAGGTTTTCTTGCCTCCTGTAAAACCATGAGCATGTCCTCAGAAAAAAGGTGCCTAAAAGGGATCAATCACCCACAGTGTTAGTTGAAGAGTAGACAAGTGAGGATGGATGACGGACCGCTTGTCCTATAAGAGGAGGTCCAACCGGTGAGGTAACTTGTTGTAACTGTCCCCAGTCAGGTGCATGAAAAGGGGGACTCAGTGCTGTCTTGGCCAAAAGGGAGTCACTAGCAAGGTTTTTTGGGAGTCCAGCTGAATCTTCTGCAGGACTCTTGGAAATAGGGGTAGGGGAGGGAAGGCATAGAGAAACATCTACTTCTACGGAAAAGAAAGGGTGTCCATCTTCCATGCCACATGGCATGGTACTCTAGAACAGAAAAGAGGTAGCTGCCTGTTCAGAGCAGAAGCAAAAATATCTGCCTGAGGAATACCCCACCAATGGACTACGTCCAGAAACACATCTCTGAAGCATGCAATTGTGAACCTGTGTTTTGGACCTGCTCGAAGAATCTACCACTTGATTGCACTCTGAATGAATATACACCATCTAAACAGTTAACTGATAAAGTCATATCCCAGGCCTGAAGGGCCAGCCTGCAGAGAAGGTAAGACTATGTGGCCCCTGCTTGTTGACATACCACATCACTGTGGTGTTGTCAGTATAAAGATTCAGTGGGCCTGGAGACAGCATGGGGTGAAGGGTCAGAATCAGAGCTCTCATCTCTTTGATACTGATATGGCCTGACTTCTGATGGTAGGCCAGAGGCCTTGAACTTTCAGATGACCACAAGAAGCCCCCATCCTATGTTTGAAGCGTCTCATAACATTTCTTGAGTAGGAACTGGAGGCTGAAAGGGCAGGCCTGGGTTTAGGGTACGTTGCTGAATCCACCACTCGAATTCCCACTTCAGACAAGAATGAGAGGCACTCTGAAATCCAGAGGATGGCAATGCTGAAGTCAAACTGACTTGAGGTACCACTGAAGTTTTCGTATGTGCAGTCTGGTAAGAGGGATCACTGGAACAGAAGAGACCATAAATCCCAAGTCTTGAAGAAATTCTCTGGATGGAATAGCAGGCAGGGGAAGAAGAGACCAAGAAAGCTCTCAAGGACAAAACTTTTGGAGGTGGAAGAGATGCAAACATTGGCATTGTCTGAATCCTGCAACCCAAATACAAAGGATCCTGAGAGGGAGTCAGGACAGACCTTTGAAAGTTGATAATGAACCCAGACTTTGGAAGAGAGATATGGCGAACTCCAGATACTGTAACAGGCAACTGGGAGAAGGCACTTGAAGCAACAGGTTATCTAGCTAAGGAAAAATGTGAATGCCCTGGAGCCTGTAAAGCCAATCACAGGATTTGGCATTTTGTGAATACCCTTGGGGCAGTAGAAAGGCCATATGGCAAAGTACAAAACTGAAAATGACAGAAAGAAAAAGAGAAATGTAAAAACTTCCTGAAAAAGAGTGTGAATAAGAATATGAAGATAAGCATCCTTCAGATCCAAGGACACCAGAAAAGCCTGGGGTAGTACAAGAGGAAACAGGGTTTAAAGGGTAAGCATCCAAAAATAAACAAACTTGAGAAAGGTGTTAAGCAAGGAGAGATCCAGAATAGGTCTCCAAGTGCCCTCCTTTTGAGGGATACTTGTGAAGGACAGACAGGTTGACTAGTTCCCTGGTCCACCAGAGACCCAAGGACCTTTGAGAAATTAGGAAGTTTTTCCAGAGGAGGTTGAGGAATCCCTGAAAAAATAGGGAGAGACTTCCACAGCATGAAGTAACCCTGACAGAAGGGGTCCGAATGGAGAGATGAAAAATTAGCAAGCAAAGGACAGTAGGAGTGCTGAAATTGAATTCATCAGCAAGTCCTGGTGAGTACCTTCATGAGGTGGACCCTGTTTTCACAAAATCTCATCAAGGCAACACTGATATATAGACTGTATTTATATAACCTATATCATGGACAGAAGTAGGTCAAAAACTAAAAAAAGATAGCTGGGTGCACAAGACCCAGGATAAAAAAGTATGCAATCCTTTTAGGCGCACTGGTGCCAGGACTGGAAAAGATGACAGTGTAGAATCCTCAAAATACGGAAACATTACTACAATGGGGCCAGGCCCAGGGGGAGGATGGCCCCCTGTTGTAGAAGGAAGTAGCAGTCCATAAATCTCACAAAAACTGACAGACCAAAGAAGAGCTATAAAAACAATAAAGTGGACTACTGAGAATAAGAAAGAAATTATGTATTGTTATTATTGTGCAAAAAGCCCAGAATTTCCAGACACAGGATACACAAAACAATTAATAGAGAACTTAGAGGAAAGAAAAATACTTCCGCAAGAAAAACTTTCAGAAGCTTCATATGAAAATTTGTGTTCATTAATAGAACAGATTTGTGAAAAACAGTATATAGATCAAGAAACCTTGACCTGCTTGGAAACAACAAAACCAAGAGATATTTGAAAAGTATAAAAAAAGAAATATGGACATGGAAAAGAAAGAGAGATTTGATATGGTGCAATATTTATGCAAAGGAGAAGCCAAATTAATCAATGTAAAGAAGGTAGCCCCAAAGATATTTGAAGAGAAATACAGGCAAAGGCATCCAGATATGGAAAATTTCACAATCAAAATAACATCGCAAAAATGGAACGTAGAAAAGAGGATTAGTAAAACAGAAGTTAAAAAAATAGAAGTTGAAGTTATGGAGTGCCTGCGAAGTGAAGGACTTGGTGCAGAAGGTTACATCACAGCAGGATGGAGTGAGTCTCCAAAGTAGGGAGAAACAGGAAGATCAGGAAACATCTGAAAAGACATATGGACAGGGGAAAGAAAAATATTTAATATGGTGTAATATTTATGCAAAGGAGAAAGCAAAACTAACCAATACAAAAAGTGCAGCACCAAAATATTTGAAGAGAAATACAGGCAAAGGAATCCAGACATGGAAAACTTTACAATACAAAAATTACGAAAACAAAGAGGAAAAGTAGAAAAGGAGATTAGTAATGGAGAAGTAAAAGAAATAGAAACGGAGGTCATGGAGTACCCCCAAAGTGAAGGATTCAGTGTAGAAAATCTAATTCAGAAAGCACCACAACAGGATAGAGTAATGGATATCCAAATTAAGGTGAAATCAGTGAAACAGGAAGCAAATGATCAGGTGTCATATGAAGATAATTTGGAGCCTTCCACAGGAAACCAGTACAAACGTTCACTTGAAGCTAGATAGCAAGGGAATGAACAGGAAACTGTGGAAACTCTGATGCAGTCAATGCTGAGGAGTGATAGGAGTGATAGGCCAGTGAGTTCCCATATGATAGAGCAACGGATGGCACAGGATGAAGTTGAAGAGAATGTGCTACAGGAAGATGCTATAGAATCTTCTACAGAATGCCAGGAGGAACTGGAAAACAAGGGATGTGTCCTCAGTCTGGAAGAAAATGAGCTAAGACAAGAGTTGCTTGATTTAACAGACACAGACAGATATATCAAGATCAATGAAAGAAATAGACTGCAGAAGGTTAATAAAAACCCAAAAAGTCAGAAGTCTGATAAAACAAATGAACACAGTAATTAGGACTGTTCATAGAGATCCATGCGATACAACAGAAGTAAACAGGATATATTACTGTGCAGCTAAATTAATAACTGATAAAGTTCTACCACAAGAACACAGGGTAGTGAAGGAAAGGAAGGGGAAAAATCAAATACCATCATGGAAATATCGAATAGAGAAAACTATAAAGCAGTTAAGACAAGAAGTGTCACTGTTAGAAGACTACAGAAGAGAGAACAGATCAACAAACATACTAAGAAAGATAGATGTGATAAAAGCAATGTGCAGTATTAGAACAGACCAGGATCTATCATGCACTATTGCAAATAAACTATATTGCAAATAAACTAAAAATTTCAGCACAGGTGGAAAGACTTAGAAGATACGAAGATAATATAAAGGAAAAGTACAAAATGCCCAGTTTATTGATGTTCCAAAAAAGTTTTATACAGAATTGGGAAATAAGATAAAAGGAATTGAAAGACCGCCAAAAAAAGAAGAAGAAATAGATACATTTTGGAGAAGTATCAATGAAGATCCTGTAGAACATAGCAAAGAAGTTAAAGAAAGAATAAGAGGTTCAAAACTACAGTACATAAAATGGGATGAAGTAACAGCCAGAGAGACTGAAACAAAATTAAGAAAAGCCTCTAATTGGAAAACCCCAAGCCCAGATGCAGTACCTAATGTTTGGCTGAAAGTATTACATCTTTGCACGAAGATTTAGCCATGAGTAAGAACTATTTATATGCACACCCCGAACAGACACCAACCTGGTTAACAACAAGAAAAACAATGCTCCTACTTAAGAGTGAACCTGCGAGCTACCCTACAAATTATAGACCAATAACTTGCCTTCCAATGACGTATAAACTATATACGGGAATTGATGCTGACAGAGTTTATAGTCATTTAGAAGAAAATTCAATTATGGCAGTAGAACAAAAGAGCAATAAAAAAGTCATATGGGACAAAGGTTCATTTGTTGTTAAAGTCATAGTGGAGAACTGTAAAAAGGGGAAGAATCAAAGTATGGCATGGATTAACTACAAAAGAGCATTCAATAGCATCCCGCATTCATGGATAAAGGAGTGCTTAAAAATGTATAAGATACACCCTACACTAATTGATTATATTACAGTGACCATGAAACAGTGGCAGACCACTTTGCAATTAAGCCATGATAAAGGACAAATTATTATCCCAGGGATAAAAATTCAAAAGGGGATATTCCAGGGTGACTCTGTCACTGCTGCTATTCTCATTTTCTCTTTGTCGATGATTTAAAACTGCATGGCTCATCAGAAGAGAATTGAAAGCAAAACTGCAAGTTGTCAAAACTTTTTCAGATGACATAAGAATGTCATTTGGTCTTGATAAATGTGCAAAAGCAACCTTTAAAGCAGGAAAACTGCAACGCTAGGAAAACATCAGTTTGGGACAAGAATGTGACATAAAAGAACTTGAGCAAGAGGGAGTATATAAATACTTTGGGAACTGATGAAGGATCAACAATAAAACATGAACAAATGTGAATAAAACTTAGTAAGAAATATTTCGGAAGACTTAATCCTGAAAACCGCACTGACATCTAGGAACAAAATACAAGTTATAAACCAATTTGCTCTTCCTGTCCTAACAGTTTTGGAGTGACTGACTGGCCCCAAACCATGTTGGACGGAACAAGAAGGATGCTTCATGCTCACCAAATGATTTATAAAGATCAGTGCATAACACGATTATATGGTCCCCGTTCTGAAAGGGGGATGGGCCTCCTTGAAATTGATTATATGTATAGATCTGCAATCATGGGACTCCACACATCTGCTGACCTCACAAGACCCAAACGTAGTGAAAGTTTTGAAACATGAGGATAATAAATCTAAGATGACTTCTCTGCTTAATTTAGCAGAAACATATCGGCATCAAGCAGTAATGGAAATCAAATCAGAAGTGGATAAATATCAGGCAGCAACTGAATCTGCCAAAAAACAAAAGAAAGAATATAAGGAGAGGGATCAGATGAGAAGGCAAGAAATGTGGACAAACCATAAATATTGTTGCAAGTATAGAAAACATCTGGAAGAACCTCATGTTGATCAGGAACGAACACAGGAAAAGCTGATGAGAGGTGAATTCAAACCAAAAGAAGAAAGGTTAATATTGGCGGCCCAAGATAGTGGGTTACGTACATGTTGGTTTACAAAGTCCACAGAACATGTGGGAGAAACAGACAAATGTAGGTTTTGTAAAACCGAATTGGAAACAGTCACACACCTCTTTGCTAGTTGCGACATACTAATGGCGGAAGGACTGTATACTGAAAGGCATAATAATCTGACAATGCTATGAATTTAGTAATAGAAAAAGAACTTAATGAATTTAATAACATGAACAAATATTATAATTTATCAAAGAATGAATGGTATAAATTGAAACAACTTAGTAAGAATGATACCATTGTTTTTAAACTCTCAGATAAAGGGGGAAAATTAGTTGTTATGAATTCTGTAATGTATTATGAAATGTGTATGCAACATTTAAATAACCAAGAGATTTACAAGAAAGTGGTATTACAGTTTTAAATCAGGCCAAAAAAGAATTTCAGGCCTTACTAGATAAAGGGGTGAGGCTAAATTACTTTTTAGCCTCAGAAGTAACAAAGAAATTTATAAATAAAGAGAGCACAGTAGCTAGATTTTTTTGTGTGCCCAAAATTCATAAGGATTTACAACATCCCCCAGGTCGTCCTATAGTTTCAGCTATTGGATACTTTACACACAATTTAGGATGTCTTTTACATGAAGTGTTGTTGAAGGAAGTACTTAAGCTTCCATCATACATAAAAGATTATTTTGATTTCCTGGATAGAGTGAGAAATTTAAAATGGAAAGAAAATATGTATTTTGTGGTTGTAGATGTGACCAGTCTATATACTAATATACAACATATATATGGACTGGAAGCTATACGATTTTTTTTTGGGAGATAATCTCAGAACACAATACATTAAAGAGTTAGTATATTTCTGTTTGAATAACAACATATTTGAGTTTGAAGGAAGCCTTTACAAACAGAAACAGGGCACGGCCATGGGGGCAGCCTTTGCCCCCATGTATGCAAATATGTTTATGGGACTAACGGAGAGTACCCATATATATATATATATATATATATATATATATATATATATATATATATAAAGAAATATATTTTTTCAGAAATATGTAAAATATTATTTTAGATTTATAGATGACCTCATTTTTATATGTCATGAAGGTAGAGAAGAGGTATCCGAGTTTTTGAAATTATTTGAATAGTAATAGATTTGGAATTAAATATGATCAAGCACAAATTGGATTGAAAGTTCATTTTCTTGATATTACTATTGAAGGGATAAATAATGAGAAAATTAAAACCAAAATACATAGAAAATTTGATCAGCAAAACTTAATGTTGCAGGCTAGTAGTTGCCATCCACAACATACTTTAGCTTCTATTCCATATGGAGAATTGTTAAGAATTAGGAGGTTATGTAGTGATAATAATGATTCAAAAATAGAAGCATTAAGAGCTATGAAAATGTTTTTGAATAGAGGATATGAAGAACAAATAATGGACAGTTATATGAAAATCTATGAAAATTACAGTATTAGAAAAAATAAAGAGTTATATGGGTAATGTAGAAAACAGAAATAGAACTTTAGAGAATAATATTATATTCTTTGTTACCAAATATACAGTTTTTTTCACAGAGATTTAATAACTTATTGAGAGAATACTGGAAATTAATAAGGAGACAAGTATCCTGTTTGTCAAAAGTAGAACTTAGGACATCTTATCAGAGGGGATGTAATTTACAAGATTTTTTAGTTCATAGTAAATATACCAGACCAAAAGAATCAATAAATAGAAGCATAAAGAAATTGGGCACTAGCCCTTGTGGTAAATGTTCCATTTGTCAGTATATAGTACCCACATTTGATAAAATCAATGGAAAAAATTTTCAAGTACAGGATTGTTTTTCCTGTACAACAAAGGGAATAATCTATGCAATAAAGTGTTCATGTAACTATTTTTACATCGGTGAGAGTAAAAGAAGTTTAAGTGAAAGAATAAAAGAACATGTTATGGACATAAAAGATAATAAGTCCCGTAGCATATCACTTTAACACAGTACATATGGGCAATATTGACAGTTTAGAGGTAACAGTTTTGGAACATTTTTTTGTATTTTACTGGCGATTTATTGAAATATTTATGAAGAAAAAAAAATCAATTTTCATTGTTAAATATAATACTATGCAGCCCAACGGGCTAAACAAAGAATGTCATTGGCAGAGTTTTGTTTGATTTCTATGTTTCAGTTTTAAGTAATGTAGATTCTGCTTTAAATGTCTTAATTGATTCATTAATTGCAATAGATTTAGATATAAATAGGTATGCTGTGAGCTGGCATTTTACTCTGTAAAGGCTGTTACGGTTGAGGCGCTAGGAGTTTTTATGGTGTAATTTTCACTGTTTACTTTGTTGTCAAATTCGCTGCGGAATTAAACAGGCTTTTATTCAGAAGAAGGTGTTACTGGTTTCTGAGACGTGGTAAAATAATCTGACAAGACTATTGCACTGGGGATTATGCAAACATTATGGTACTGATGTGGCTGAAAAACAGTGGAAACATGAGCCACAAAACATCATAGAAAATGATGAAGTTTATTTCATGTGGGATCACCCATTACCAACAGTTCAAAAGATAGATGCTAGAAAACCAGATATAGTGGTCCAAAAAAGAAGACAAAAGTAACAATGATAACTGAAATCTCCGCACCGAGTGACTACAGTGTCTTGCGTACAGACAGACACAAAGTCATAAAATACCAAGATCTGCAGGCGGAAACAACAGCAATGTGGAAGAAAGATACTCATACAGCTCCAATAGTATTAAGACCAATGGGGCTTATAAAAAATAAAAAAGAATCTATAATCATATTTAGATATGTTACCAATTCATGTAAACCTATACGAATTGCAGGAGGAGTCACTACTGGGCACATTGCGGGTGCCGCAAAGAGCATTTCTGGCTGACATCAAAGACTAAAACAATACTAATTTCATGAACTTTAATTGTACCTTGACTTAGGAATGGGGTCCATTCATGTCTTAGTATTAGAAACCCAAAAAGATTTGAAGAAATTAAAAAAGGGAGATAGAATCCCAGAATTTCAGGTGATAAGACACAAGACTGGAAGTCAGTGGGAAAGCCAAAGGGATAAGGGAACCTGGCATGGGGGTAAGGGAGTGGGGCAAGGTGTCAAAAAGAAGCAGGCTTGCCAGACAGAGGAGAGTTCTGAACCACAGGAGCCTGAGAAAACTTAGCAGGAGGAGCTCATCTACTACTCTTGTTGCCTTTAGTGGCTTGACAAGTCTGCTTGAGAACAAAATCAGACCTAGTAGGGTAGTACCTCTGGAACTTAGGGACAGGGGACACAAAAATAGGTTTAAGCTACTGCAAAACTTTTCCTGAAGAGACAATGTATCAGCAGCAGCAGTCCCAAAGAGATTTTTATTACCCAAAGGAACATCCAGCAACTTGACCTTAATGTTTTCAGGTAATGACTGTAGGCAACGCCAAGAACAATTCCACATAACAGATGCAAAGGAGGCAGCTCTGAAAAAGGCATGAACCGCAGCATAGCTTCACTTGACAGAGTGACAAGCCACCTGAGAGGTAGCACCCAAAATGTTTCAGAATTAGGGAGGCAGGAAATAACCTGACAGCCCTGGGCAATGAAGGCCACAGCATATCTGGTCATGTGGGTCTGCTAATTGATGGTCCAAAAGGCCAATGTAGAAGCAGTCCAATGACCTGGACCAGCTCATTCTTAACCCCACTAGAGGAAGCAAAATCCTTGACCTGGTTATTACAAACATGGGCAACAGTTGCTCTACATCAATAGTCAATTCCTCCCTGATTAGATCAGACCACAAACTAATCACCATGGAAATCGACATCTCACCCCCCCCCCCCCCCCCACAAAGGTAACCACCATGAAAAACTTCTCCAAAGCTGACTTTGGGCTCCTAAAACAGAGGTGGCTAACTTCACCGCACCCATGTCAATGGAAAAGAGATGCATGACTGCCGAATCACGCATCGATGCACTGTACGATCACGTACAGAAATGCATGGAACTAGCCATACCAAACAGAACCAAGACGCTCTTCTCCAAAAAAAGGAAGCCAATCTGGTGGTACCCTGCCATTAATAAACTCTACAACAGAAGGCAGAAACAGTTGCAGAAAAAGGTGAAGTCCCAAGACTGGAAAAACTCCCTTAATAGCCTCAACAAAAAGATGAGATCCCTCATCAAAACCTCTAAAGCCAGTTATGAAGGCAGAATTGCGGCAGATACTAAAAACAACCACATAGCCTTCTATAGTTATATCAAGAATCTCCACGGCAATACCCAGGTTTCCTCTGAGTTATGGCACAATGGTACCTCCTATACTGAGCCTACAAATATTGCCAACACACTGGCCGACAGATTCAGTGCCAACTTTACCCCTCTCTCCCCCCCCTAGAGGACCAATCACAATACCGGAGGAATGCCAGGCACCCAGCATTACTGCAGCACAGGTTAAAGCTGCATTGTCCAAGGCCAAGAAAACAGCTTCCATGTGACCTGACAAAATCCCTGGATGAACTACAAAGTGAACTGGCACCACGTGTGTGCCTGGTTCAATCATAGCCTCACCTCAGGCTTTGTGCCTACCGAGTGGCGCACTGCTACAGTCATCCCTCTCCATAAAGGGGAAGCGACTACAGACCCTGGGAATCATCACCCCATTAACCTGATGAGTCTGATATGTAAGGCTATGGAGCACATCATCATGGACCTAATTAACAAGGATATAGGGAATCTCCAAACTCTAAATCCCACACAGTTTGGTTTTGTGAAAGGTAGATCATGCCTGCTCAACCTGGTTGACTTCTGTGAGTCAGTCACTAGAGCTGTGGATGAGGGCAAGGCAGCTCATACAGCCTACCTCGATCTGGCCAAGGCCTTTGATACCATTCCCCACTCAGGAATTATTGATAAACTCACCAAACTAGGCATCAACCCCTATATCACTAGGTGGGTTGCAAATTGGCTCACAGATGGAACCCACAGTGTGAAAGTAGTGGACTCCAATTCAGACTGCCGACCACTCACGAGTGGAGTCCCACAGGGCTCGGTCCTGGGTCCTTTCCTGTTTGGCATCTACTTCTCAGAAGCCCAGGCCAAAAAGGAGCGACTCTGGCTGACCAAGTTCGCAGACGAATGCAAGCTGGGAGCCATTGTTAACTCCCCAAGTGATGTAGACATCCTACAGAAAGGCCTCACTGAGACCAATGACTGGTGTTGAAACCATGGGCTTAAACTTAATGCCAAAAAATGCGTAGTTATCCCCTTTGGGAAAAACTCAGTTCTCACTAATTACCACATCGATGGGAGTCCATTGAACATTGAAGGCATTATAAGAGTTCTGGGGACACAGGTTAACAGCAACCTCTCCTTTGACCACCACATTGCCACTGTGGTCAGAAAGTCCTTCTATGTGGCACATCTCATTACCAAGGGTTTTGCATCCAGGAAGAAAGAGGTCATAGTCTCTCTCTCTACTCTTCCCTCATTATGACAGTCATTGAGTATAATGCCCCATTTGGCATGTACCTCACTAGACCACAAGCAACAGCTGGAAAGGCCACAAAAGTACCAAAGAGGATCCTAGGCCTTAAACACATGTCCTACATGGACAGGCTCAAAAAACTCCAGCTATTCTATGTCTCATATCATCTACTAAGAAGAAATCTCTGCTTGACTTACAAAGCCATGTCAGACCCAGCTCTGTTAGAAATGCTACATCCTCCGCACTACATGCTCCAGAGACCTCAACCTGATTACCACAATCAACAGAACATGCTGGAGGGACAGGTTCATAACCCAGAGACTGCCCATGCTCTGGAATAGACTTCCCAAACATGTCAAGCAGAGCACTTCACTGGCCCTCTTGCACAGAAATCTTGATGAGTGGATGGGAAATAGAAAGTTCTCCCCAGGGATCACTCCAGTGGCTCTACTTGATAGAGGCACTGGAACGAACGTCGGGTGGCATGATGCCAGGGCACTTCTATGGGCTAGGCTTGTAAAGGCTCCAAGGCCATCAGCCTAGTACACATCTAAGAACCAGTATAAAGCTTCTTACCAATTCTCTCCACTGCCCTACTATCCTTATTTAAAGGCAGAAGCTTGGAAGAGGATAAAGGTTTACAGAGGAGACTGACAACACAGCAGAGTCAGCAGATGGGCACAAATAAAAACTGACAATCCTCAGGAAACTTACAGAACCTGTCAGGTTTCTATGGAGCAGGAAGGTGAGACTCGGGATGCTTAGAAGCAGCTATAAGTGGCTACCAAAGCAGCCAACACAGGAGATTCTGCAGAAGGTTTAGGAGTGTCCACCTGAAGCAGCTCATAATACCTTTTCTGGATATCAGGCACTTGAGAAGAATCCCACTTAAAGAATTCCATAATTCTAGCAAAGTTGTTTGTCTTTCAGCTTTTCCTGGTTAGGGGTCACCACAGCAGAACTCCGGTCCACTATTGATTGGCAGTAGATTTTTATGGTGTCAAGTTGCCAGCTCGACGCCCAACCTTCAATGAAGGCACACCCATTCACACATCTCGGAATGCCACTCGACCCGCGGGGAGGACATGCAGACTCCACACAGAAGGCACTCCCCGCACTCTAGTCGAGAACGGGAGAATCTCTTGTTGTGAGGCAACAACGCTACTGCTGCACCACCGCAGATCTCTAGTGTCTCCAAAAGACAATTCCTCAAAAGGAGACTCGGGACTAATGGACTTTTCTTCAGAACTGTAAGCCAAAGGTGAAGGCATCTGGGAAGAGTAAGACAAGGACCCATTATCAGACTCTGAATCCTCATCTAAAGAATCGGGTTCCCTAGTCTATTTATTTATTTATGCTACATTTGTTGACCAGGATAGGCCGACTGGATATATGTCCATTTTCAGCGGAGGCCCGTGGAGAAAAGCTCCATATACCAAAAAAGAAACAGTACATACATCTCTGAGTGATAAACTCAGGCAGACATGTTAAGAAAAATATAGACAAAGAATACAGGCAGATATCAATATACATAATGTGTAGACTTGCATCTGATTGGCAGAGACGTATCAGAAAATGTGAACATAGAATACTATCAGATTTCATAATTCACAATGCTTAGACATTCAAATGCTATGAGGCATAGATACTTGGCTAAACAGCAGGTTGGGTAGCAAAACATGTATTAGTGAAGTTGTTAGTCAGGTTTAGAACAAGAGCACAGCCAATGAGATGTGAGGTATTTTTTGAGTTCTCTTTTAAATAGGGGTAGTGAGGTTTCCTGGGTAATGGTAGTGGGGAGTAGATTCCAGATTTTACCGGTTGAGTTGGCAAATATAGCATTGCCTGCAGAGTTGTTGGATTTTTGGGTCAGTATCAACAGTTTATCAGCTGAGTGTAATGGCTTGGGGGCACTATGAGGGGTGAGAATATTTTTGAGGGCAGGGGTGTTATCAGATTGATGGAGCATTTTATGCGCTACTATAAGCTGGTTGAACTGTAGAAGGGTAGGATACTCTAGCCATCCCAGTGCTTTGAGGTTCTGGCAATGGTGGGTCCTAAAAGCCATGCCAGTAGTGAATCTGGCTATATGATTGTAACATCCTGATAATTTGTTGAGATAAGTTTTGGATAGGTTGCTGAGTACAGGGGAGGCATACATAATGGTAGAGAGGAGGTGTGATCTTGCAATAACTACCCTAGCTTGGGGGGGGGGGAGGTTTGGCTCTGTACAGGGAGCCAAGTTTTTTGTTGATGGACTTAATAGTGTGATTTACATGTTTATCAAATTTAAGGTTGTTGTCTATTATTACACCTGGAAGATTTGTATGGTCATCAGGGGAGATAATGGTGTCATTGCTAGATTTGATGTTGAAGGAAGGAGTCTATCTGGAAGGAGTTGAAGTCCAAGGGGGAAAAGGCACAGAAATCCCTTCGGGAGGCTTCATAGCCATTAAGTGATTAAACTGATCATCAGTAAACTCCTGCCATTCTCTTTGAGGATCCTTAGGGCACACAGAAGTATGCTTAGTCTTCTGCTTTTTTTTGGTCGGGACATCAGCCTTACCAAACAGCAGAGGTTCCAACCCTTTATAAGATTTTATAAGAACCTCTTCCCTGACCAAAATGTGCAGAATCTGTCTAGGACCCTCTGCAGTTCCCCTTGACATCCAGAGAAGACACCTGCAAAGCCTCAGTGGACACATGAAAGCAGGGATCCATGGCAGCCTCTGATGGGTTGTGGCAGAAGAATCAGACTTAGACACTAGATGGCCTATAGAGCTATTACTCGGTTCTAGAGAAACAACCCGTGGAGACTGGACAGTCAAAGAATCCGTCCAATTTATTCAGCACAGCAAAGGGCATTCAGACCGATGAGTGATGAGGGTGTTCGGACCGGTGGCA
The DNA here is from genome assembly GCF_019279795.1 of Protopterus annectens. Lineage (NCBI taxonomy): Eukaryota > Metazoa > Chordata > Ceratodontiformes > Protopteridae > Protopterus > Protopterus annectens. The sequence goes on from NC_056739.1 coordinate 1,997,269,132, forward strand.
AAGAAATTCACTGTAACTACGTCCGTACATCATGTTTATGCTCTACATCATGTACAGGAAGCATATGTGTGAAGTACAGCGCCTACAAAATCTAAAGGCTTTGGTATACTGGCTGAATGTTGAGCTATCCTTGGCAGCAGAACCCTAGGGTGAAAAATACTCCATCAGTGATATAGAAGGACAGTTTAAACTCTAGGGTCGCACAACCACATAGGTAGGGAAAACTCCTGATTTATGTTGAGGTTAATTTCCTGAAGTTTAACTATAACAATTCAGCCAACTACACTACTAATGAATTTTCTTTAAATTTTAGCACACAATAAATGCATGCAATGAACAATGATAAAACATCTATATTCAAATATATGCACACACAGTCTCTCTCTCTCTCTCTCTATATATATATATATATATATATATATATACATACATATACACACATGTATATATCTCTATATTATATACGTATGTGTATACATACATATATATATATATATATATATATATATATATACACACACACACACACACACACACACACACACACACACACATGCATACACTCACAGATGCACACGTGTGTGTGTGTGTGTGTGTGTGTGTTTTGCTCATGCAACTGGAACGCCCCAAGAAATACCTTACTACAAGGGCTAAACAATATGTCCTACATGGACTGACTCAAAGCCTTGTCACTGTACTTGGTATCCTACAGACTGCTAAGAGGTGACCTGTGTCTGGCATCCAAGGCATCCTTCGACCCAATAATGCATTACTTGCACAGCAGCAAGTCAAACAGCATCAGAATTACTCTGTCTAAGGATCTAAACCTCTTCTGCAACATCAACAGAACAGTTTGGAGGGACACTGTCTCAGAGAGGATACCATTGCACTGGAACAGACTCCCCATCTACAGAAAACAAAGCTCACCTTAGTCCATATTCAAATGCAACTTGGATCTATGGATGCGAAACAGAAAACTTACCCATGACTGCCCCTTACAATACTACTTGAGAAAGGCAGCTTCTAAATGCTTTACCCCCATACATTGTTCCTCTCAAAAGAGCTATGGTATGATCCCAGTTATTCGCGTTAGGGGTATATATTATAGGATCATAAGAGATTACTATGTTAATGGCCTTAGAGACTTTTTCAGCCTAGCCATTCAGGCCCCAATTTTTCCCAATTATCAATGCCCATGGGCTAGAACTGCTTTGGTACATGCATGCAGCCTTAGGGATCTACAGACTGCCTCATCGATAAAGGCCACAGGTGACAAGCTGGGGTGAATTTAGAATAACGCCTCATAACAGACACACAGGCAGTAGCTCTGGAAGAGGTATGAGCAGCATCATAGTTACACTTGATAGAGTGGCAAGCTCTGTTTCACATGAATGGGGAGTCAGTTCTAGAGAAGAGGTAATCTCCGAGACACATGCTTGTCCCTCCAACATGTTTTGTTTATGTTACAGATGAGGTTTAGATCCTTAGATCGTGTATTCCTGGTGCCATTTGTTTTGCAAATGTGTAGCAGATTCATCAAGACTGGCTCAGAGAATGCCTTGTAGGTTAGGCATAGATTGCCCCTCAGTAGTCTGTAAGAGGCAAGGTACAGGGACAAGGCTTTGACGCATTCTGTATAGGTCTTATTAACACCCTGTATCCTTTTAGTGAGGAACCTCTGCAGATGCTCCAACAGTTGGAAATGCCTGGTCAGGTACAAGCTGAAGTGTGCATTGTATTCTATTATTGGTCTAATGAGGGCAGAGTATAATGAGACTATGATCTCAGCAGATCCGGATGCCATGTTCTTACTTATAAGTTGTGCCAATTAGAAGGACTTTCTCACCACGCATAGTGATCAAAGTTCAGGTTACTGTCAACCTGAGTTCAAACCACTTACTACTGGGTCTACTCTTAGGGGAGCTTTATTAATGCTTAAATTTGCAGGGGTGATAGTTTCCCAAAGGGCATAATTATGCATTATTTGGACAGAGTTTCCCAAAAGACATAATAATGCATTATTTGCACAGAGTTTAAGCCATGGTTCTTGCACCCATTGTCAGTTTCAGAACTTCCTGGAGGATATCTACTATTATTGTATGGAGGATTCAATAACTGCACCCAGCTTGCAGGTGTCAGCAAATTTGTTCAGCCAAAGGCTCTCTACATTTCTTTTTACCTCAGAGAAATATATTCCAAACAGGAGAGGTCCCAGTACTGAGCCCTGTGAGACACCATTGGTAACCTTGTTGAAGGTGGATTCCTCCAACTTAACTTCAAGTGATCTATCTGTGAGCCATTTAGCTATCCATCAGGTGGCATAGGGATTTATGCCCAAATCTGTGACTTTGTCTATACCAGAGAATGTGCAGAATGTCTTTGCCAGGTCAGGTTAGGCAGTATGTACAGTTTCTCCTTTGTCCATGGCTCTAGTGACCTTCTGGAATAAGTCAACCAAGTTTAGTAGGTATGACCTGCCCCTGACAAAACTGAAGTGGGATGGGTCTAGTGTTTTAAGATTTCCTATGCCTTAGTTTATCTGGTCCACAATAATTCTTTCCATGGCCTTGCATGCAAGACTAGTCAAACTTATGTGTCTGTAGTTCCCTGGGTCTGTTGATGGTCTGCCTTTGTGTACAGGGATGACCGCTCCAGTCCTCCATTCTCTAGCGATGAAATCTGTCTGGAGGTTGCAGATAAACAGATATTCTACTGGGTAAGACAGGTAATGCTTCAAGCTATTTATGAGGCATCCTGGGATACTGTCAGGACCCACTGATGCAATGTTTTTAGCTCTGAAGAGTGCAGTGAGGACCTGCTCTTTAGTGATAGTGGGGGAAGAAATGGTAAAGGGTATTTCCTAGGGGAAAATGGGGATGACAAAAAAGACCATAGTGAAGAACTTCTCTAAAGCAAACTTCACACTACTCAAGACTGGTGTGGTATCCTTCAAGGCCCCTGAGCCAGTGGAAACCACAACCCAAGCTGCGGAAGCCCTTACAAATGCCTTCTATGAACACCTCCAGGACTGCATGGATCAGGTAATCCCAAATAAAACCAAGACTCTTTCCACAAAGGGCAAACGTCCAGTCTGGTGGACCCCAGCCATTAACAAACTTTACAATAAGAGGAGAAAGCTATTACACGATAGAACAAAATCCATAAAAGGGAAGTCACCCCTGATCATTATTAGTAAAAAAATACGAGCACTCATAAAATCAACTAAGGCCAATTTTGAGAGAAAAATTGCCATGGATTCAAAGGACAATCATAAGGCCTTTTTCAGCTATGTTAGGAACCTGGGTGGAAACTCCCAGATATGCTCAGAATTAGTCCAAAATGATACAAAAATCACTGAACCCACAGACATTGCCAACATACTGGCAGACAGGTTCAGTGCAAACTTCACCCCTCTCCCCTAAAGGAGAGATAACTATCCCAGCCGAGTGTAGCCTCCCGGACATCTCAAATGCGCAGGTGAAAGCTGCTCTCTCTAAAGCTAAAAACACAGCATCAATGGGACCGGATGGTGTCCCCGGCTGTGTGCTACACGAGCTAAATGAGGAATTAAACCCGCACATAAGGCAGCTGTTTAATCTCAGCCTTACCACAGGATACGTGCCCAAAGAGTGGCGTCGGCAACTGTTGTCCCACTCCACAAAGGCGGCGCCTCACGGACCCTGGTAATTACCGCCCCATAAGCTTAACAAGTCTAGTCTGCAAAGCTATGGAGAGGATCATAATGGAGCTCATAAACAAAGATATAGGGGACTTGCAGACATTGGACCCGACCCAGTTTGGCTTTGTCAAGGGAAGATCATGCCTTTTGAACTTGGTCGACTTCTTGAAACAGTCACCAAGGCCATTGATGAGGAAAGGCAGTCCATACAGCCTACCTTGACCTTGCAAAGGCTTCGACACAATACCCCACTCGGGTATTGTAGAAAAACTTACCAGCTTAAATGTAAACCCATATGTCACAAGATGGGTTGCAAACTGGCTTAAGGACAGAACCCACAGGGTTAGAGTTGCTGGCGCTGTGTCAGACTCCAAGCCGGTCACAAGTGGTGTCCCACAAGGCTCGGTCCTTGGCCCCCTATTGTTTGGCATCTACTTCTCAGAAGTACAGGCCAACATAGGAGGACTTTGGCTGACAAAGTTTGCAGACGACTGCAAACTGGGCGCCATAGTGGAAAGTGCATCAGACACGGATATCATTCAGAAGGGACTCACGGAAACAGATAGCTGGTGCCAGAGCCATGGCCTGAAGTTAAACGCCAAAAAATGTATAGTCATACCCATCGGGAAAAACAAGGTAACCCCAAGCTACCATATAGGTGGCAATCCACTAAGCACAGAAGAGGTTATCAGGGACCTGGGGACCCAGGTTGACAGTGGCCTTTCTTTTGACACTCACATTGCTAAAGTGGTTAAAAAGACCTTCTACATTGCCCACCTGATCATGAAGGGATTCACATCCAGATCTAGTGAGGTTATTGTTCCCCTGTGCTCTTCACTTATCAGACCAATGATCGAGTACAATGCCCCATTCGGGATGTATCTCACCCGACATCTGCAGCAAATGGAGAGACCCCAAAAGTTCCTCACCAAAAGGATAAAGGGACTCCAAAATCTGTCATATGCTGCCAGATTGAAGAAACTCCAGCTCTATTCAGTCGCATACCGTCTGCTCAGAGGTGACATGTGCCTGACATACAAGGCCATGTCCAACCGGAATTAATGGACATGCTCCACCTCAAAAATCCAAATCCACCAAAACCACTAGAGCAAGCGACTTAAACCTTAGCACGGATATAAATAGGACGTGCTGGAGGGATAGATTTATCACTCAGAGACTCCCTATGCTGTGGAATAAAATCCCGGTCCATGTGAGGCAGAGCACCTCGCTGACTCTGTTCAAGAGAAATCTAGACCTGTGGATGGGAGATCGTAGGTTTACCCCGGGAATCATCTCTGTGTCACTGCTGGACAGAGGCACAACAAACTAATGGGCACAGTATTTTTTCATATAAGGGGTGGCGTAAGCCACAAAAATTTGGGCTAGGCTTAAAATGCCTTAGGGCAGATAGCCTAGTATAAACCTATGAACCTAAAACTGGAGCTAAATTTATCGGCCAGTGAATTTGCTATGTCACCTGGTTCAGTATAGGAACTTCCATTAACAATTAGTGCAGCACACTGTTGCGTGTTGCCTTTAAAGTTGTGTACATAACTGAAAAATGCCTTATGGTTATCCTTGGCATAACTGAAAAATGCCTTATGGTTATCCTTGGCCTGGGAGGCTATTTTTGCCTCAAAGTTGGCTTTGGTGGACTTGATTAGTCCTGCGAACTGCTTGCAGAGACTGAGGGAGTTTTTTTGTCTTTTGGACATATCCCTTGCTATTTTTGGACAGGTTTTTCTTTCTTTTGTTGTGCTACCTATTTAGGAGGGCATGTTTTTGGAGTGTGCCCCAAGTTTATTTTGGTTTGGTACTACAGTTTCTATACAGATATTTACATGTTTGCACAGGGTTTCTGTACACACTTCTACACAGGCCATCATGTTCTCTGAGTTTTCAGCAGTGAAGTAGCTTGGAATTTAGCTATGCCTTCACGTAATAGGATGTAGGTAGCTTTGGAAAAGTTCTTAAAGGTTTTGGGGTTTGCTGGGAGTTCAGCCTTGATATTTATTTTGAGGGTTACTGCTTTCTGATTTGATCTGACCAGTGAAGACATCACAGAATGGGAGGGGGGTTCCCTCATATTTGTGAATACCAGATCTAGGGTATTTGCACCCCAGTAAATACACAAGCTAGCTGCTCCAGGAAGTTTGCATTGACAAAACCCAGGAATCTTTCAGCCTGCATGACAATAGTCATCTTACAGTGGAATGGTTGAAATCAGCCATGAATATAGTGTTAGGCTCAATTGTGAGTGACTAGTGCATTCAAGTATGTGGTATGGTTATCCTGGGTCATAGTCAAGGACCTATAGCTAGTAAGGATATTGTACTGAACTTTATCTAAGGTTAATCAGACATGGAGTAGCTCAAATATGCAATATTGTTTGACTGATCTTGAGGTGTGCTTCCTTTTTATGTAGACTGTTACCATACCTCACAAGTGTCCAGATTTTTGCAGAATGTCCAGATTTTTCCCTCATATTTTTGGTCTGTTCTTCATAAAATTTATAATTTTCTGGCAAATTACTGGGATGATCTGAGGACTGAAGTCACTAAATAATGATATACATTTGTGTTTCAGATTTCACACCCATCAGACAAAATGCATGCTCAGACAATTCCTGTTATTATAGCAACTTTCTAAGTTAATAAGAGCAGTATTTAAAATCTGTCCCTATTTTTGGGCCTTTGTCCCCCCCCTCCCCCATTCTGTTAGGCTCTGTCCAGATTTTTTGCACTAAGAGGTTGAGAGGTATGACTGATACACCTCCACCGCCTGTCCCTTCTTGTGTGGTAGCTGGTCTGAATGTGTGGAAGGCATTATAGCCTTGAAGTGCTTGGGTGCTTTCCATGGCTTAAAACCATGTTTCAGTAACTGCACGGATGTCAACACTTTCCAGTTTGAGGAATGTTTCCAGGGAGTGGAGCTTCTTGTTGAGACTCCTAGCAATGAGCAGTAACACCTTTAGTATATCTTGTATAGAATTTACTATGCTGGAAGGTTTATCAGATTGGCATTGTCTACAGAACGCACTGCAGGGGGTGGATAATGTTTTAGCCAATATCCAAAAGCTTACTGGGGGCAGGTGCCGACCATCTCTGGCAAAACAGTGTGGCCTGTCGATCATGTCCTCCCAAGCTGACAAATACTGGATCCCTTTAGAAAGCCACAAGTAACTAAGACTATTGTTAAAGTCAATCATCTTCTGTTTACATTGTGGTATCATTCATGGAGAAGGCAGACTGCTGTTCAATGCTAGGCTCATACCTGCATGGGACACACAGCCTTAAAGCTCTAGCATGTCTCTCTTCATATAGTCCAGGGAGGTATGTCTCAGGTCATTAACATCTACATGGACTGACACAGTGATACTGCTAGTTGAGATTCAATGTCCTGAGTGCATGTGTGATCTGGCAGATCATTGCCCCTGGCAGGCAACTGGCCATGACTCTTTCCTTGTTAAGCCTGGTGAGAGGCATATCAGTGTGTCTCATGACAGTCTCTCCAATGCCCAATATATTGGACTGTGTGGGAGTTTGCCTTAATGGTTTTGAGGCTGAAACATTGTGAAATGTTGTTGTGTGTGTCCTGGGGAGTTTTGTCTTTCTAGAGTGTTTGGGAAGTTGTAGATGTCAGTGTATGGGATGTCTTTGAGGTTTCAATAGACTGCATTTAAGAGCCTCAGCATGGTGAGTTTATGTGGCTGATCTATAGTGGGTATACTGTGGGCAGTATGACAAGCTATTTGGAGACAGGAGTGTCTGTATGTGAGAGCTTTGCCTCCAAAGACATAGTATAATTACATCTCTCCCATACTGTATCAATCTGCTTAAGAATAAGGTGATTGTCAGTATACATGAGACAATTGCTACATTGTCTCAAGATGCCCATTTCCAGCAGGCTGGCTACAAAGACAATAGGAAAGAGCACATCCATGGCTGTGGACCCTCTTTTTTTTATCTATGAGGGGTGGTGGTACAATCAGGGTTTAGAGTTGTTGGGCTGGGAGCAGAGGTCGAGAATTGATCTAAAATAACAATATTGAGGTAATGCTTCTCAGCAGGCAAACTAGCTGCTCTACACTCAGCTAGATATGTGAGAAAATAGCAAAGTTTTATATGGAAAAGTACATCTCTAGGTGCATGCTTCTATACAGGGCACTACAACCACTGTTACACAGTTTAGCACAGGTTACAGCAGATGAGTTAGAGAGAGGAATCCAATCACTAAACAGTAACAATGCAGTACAAGTATACACACACACACGCATACATATGTATGTATGTATGTGTATATATATATATATATATATATATATATCGATATATCTATATATATATCTATCTATATATATACATATATATATATATATATATATATATATATATATATATATATATATATATCTATATATATATCTATATATATATATATGCATATACATACACACACACATAGATACATGGGAGCGCTACAGAATCCTGAAAGCCCAAAATCCTGAAGCCCAAAATCCTTTAGACCAAAATCCTGAAAGTTCAAAATACTGAAAACTCAAAATACTGAAAATTCAAAATCCTGAAAACACACAGGATAACAACACTCACTATATTCCAGCACAAGTACATACAGAAACATACTTCCCTTCAACTATATGCAGGGGGGCAAGTCCCCCACACCCCCTGCTACTTAAATATATCAACTCCAAGATTGCACTTCACTACACTAAGTGCAATCTTGGAGTTGATATATTTAAGTAGCAGGGGTGTGGGGGGCACAGCCCCCCACATGGAGGGTGCAGGGGGGCTTGCCCCCATGCTTATACTTGGAGAACAGTAATATAGTTTGTGTTTTATTTGTTTCTGTATGTACTTGTGCTGGAATATAGCGAGTGTTGGTATCCTGTGTGTTTTCAGGATTTTGAACTTTCAGGGTTTTGGTCTTTCAGGATTCTGTAGCGCTCCTATATATATATATATATATATATATATATATATATATATATAAAAAATCTATATACACACATATTTATGCACATATCTCTCTCTCTCTGTATGTGTGCATATATATATATATATATATATATATATATATATATATATGTGTGTGTGTGTGTGTGTATACATACATACACACACATACATATACATGCACACACACGTACGTGTACATATTTAGATAAAAAGATACAAGGCTGAGATCCTGCAGCAATTCACAATTATCTCACTACTGTGAGTGATATTACAAGACTACTCTAGAGTCACTAGACCAAGTAAAATGTAACCAGAAAAAAATGCAGTAGAAATGTAGCAGAAATGTAATAAACAGGGTTCAGATCTTGCAGCAATTCACAAGTCTGTCAACCATAAGAGAGATGATGAAGTCTTTAATGAAGACGAAAGCGCTCAATAAATTTTGTGTTTCGTATAATTAACGCAGTTGTGTTGGTTTGGAATCCTTCTGTAAAGTATTCCTGAAGTGTTTTTTTGTGGTGGTTAGTTTCCGCTTCACTTCGGTGCCTACAGACTTTGGATCAGGATGGATAACTATGGGCTCCAGCTGATTTTTCATAAACAAGATGGCATAAGGATCTGTAGTCACCCCCCCCCCCCGATGGCAGCCAGGGGTACACAACCCAAATACTTTCATACTCAACTGAATTTGAGACTAGCTCAGGCCTGAGCTGTCTGACAGCGAGTTCATCCACCTGCCGGGTCTACGGAAACAACTGAACACCAGCCTTATCTTCAAAAAAGGTCAGGCGTACGACTGGTGTCTAACCAGACTGCTGTTTCCTAGGATCTAGGATGTTTGCGTTAAAAAACTTCTTAAAACATGAGCTGATGCTGCCTATTATTTTTTTGTTTTACTTTCATATTTTACTACAACTCATATTTTAAATACACTGTTATTGGTACACTACTTTATATGAACTGATGTATCTTCAACCTGGTAAAATTTAAAAGGTCATAGACCAACATGTCCTCCAACTGCCTGCCTTGTGTTAATACTGCAATACATACCTATGACTGTAAAGATCATGCTCTCTTGAAGGTAGTCTAGTGAAGAGCTCTTGATCACTAGCATATTCTTGGGTGAGATTTTGACCACAGCATCTGCCTTCCTCTCTTTTAAACAGCTGTGCAGAACCTCTGCCTCTTGCTAAATTTCTCAGCGAGGTGTTCTTCTCTATGTAAGTAATGGCAATATCTATGCAAGTCTTCTCTTACAATCTAAAGGCTACAATGAATCTTAACGGGCTGTCTAAGGTAGGTGCATGGCACAAAGGATCACCCAAAATGAAGGTGGAGCAACTAGTACCCCAGATGCTGGAGAAGACAGGGAGGGTAAAACTGAGTGGCTCACACCAGAGAGGGGTACTCCAATTTGCAGTGCCAGTCACACCTTGCAGTAGGAGTAAACTATGCTGGGACCACAGGACTGAAAAAAGGGAATGACACTACACATCATGTAGTGTTTCATCCTGAAACTAGGGTCAATATGCCACAAAGCATGTGTGTATCAAGAGACCACAGCTGCAGTCCTTACCTTGGCTGTATGCATGTTAGACTGCAAGGTTAGACTCAGTTATTAGAACTTCATCTTCTGGATGTGTCTCTCCTTTCTAATTAACCAGGAGCATTCCCAGTTCAGGATGGGACATCTCAGAGATGTGGCAAAGTGTGTAAGTACCATTAGAGCTACAAAAAACACCTTAATGTTTTGCTGTTAAGGCCTGCAAACAAACTATGGCAATGACTGAACTCAGTAACACTTGAGATGCAAAAACGAACTGCAATACCTATGGAAACAAATGGTTATGTATGCAGTGTACTGCATCTCTTCTTGGGTGTCACTAAACAGACACATATATCCCAATAATCCATTCAGGAGTATCTGCAATGCTAGATCAAAAGCATCAAGATTTGCTACATAAACATTTGACCTGTACACTGCTTAACTAACTGCACTAGCTGCACTTTCTGCTATTATGTGTAACAGCTCATCTCCAAATTCATCTGGGGAAAAAAAATTAATGTTAGTTTTTTTCTTACCTCCTCTCTCAGCATGCTGAATAGGAAGTTCATCATAATTGAGTGCTTTCGTGGATATTTCTGACAAAGAGCACTTATGGCCTGCACCACCACAACCTGTAATATGACAAAATGACTGAGTCAGTACAAGCAATTGACACTGCAGCAAAAATGCTTCCTATGTCAAAATACAACTCCAGAACATATAATTTCTGATCCATCCTGCCAAAGATGTTTAGATATGCCCGTACACAGATGTTACACACACGTATCGGGGAGAGTAGGAAAATAAAAAGTTATACAGGCTACTTAACATAACACTGGATTTCCTAAAGATAACTAGTCAACACATACAAAACATTCTTACATTAAGTGTAACTCTAAAGGCACATCTTCAAAGGAGCATCTCCATTAGATCTGCACTTTATATTACATCAACAATAACACAACGGTAAAACATTGTCTTTCGATTTATTTCTCTTCAGAGGCATTAAAACTGAAGATTTAAAGTGAAACATACATGAAAAGGATCAAATATCCCACGGGTAAAAAGAAGGCATACCCCAAAGGGTCAAACAAAGGGTAAAATGTAGAAAACCAGAGTGGCCTGTTTTCTAAATGAGAAAATTATTAGTGAAACTGCCTCCAATGCAGCAAATCTGGCAATGGCTACTTGATTAGACTTTCATCATGCAACTTCTGAGAATTGCAGACAAAGATAAACTAGAGTTCCCTGGAACAGTGAAAGCTATATCTGGGCCAAAATGGTAGCATGATCATCTCTTGATTTATACTACAGAGGCAGAAATAAGAGTCACTTTACAACTAGCAAGTACTGCTCATGTTGTCCTAGCAGGTAGCTATACAGCTGGTAGAGTTTTAAGAGGTGCTTTATACTGCAGACAAGGTGAACACCTTCAAATTTCCAGAAATGAACACACTACCATTTTCTGAGAGCTGTTTTTTCACTTGGCATTCACCTATCCTTTTTTCTTTGTCTGTACTCTTAATACCAATCCCCGCTAGGGAAGGCAGTCTCTAACTTGCAGTCCAAACTTCTGCTGGGACTCATCCTGCTCCATTACCTTTCCCACAATAACTATTTCATTGCAATATATTGGTTCCCTTGTCAATTTTCTCCAGTAAATCTCAGCCCCCTCATCTATTTTTCTATGCACCTACTTGCAGACAGCCCTATTGCTAAAACTTCTTTTCATCATTCCTGCTTAGTTCTTAAAATTTTTAGTTACTTTATGAAAGTAATAGTTGTGCAAAATCTTACCATAACCATATATATCCTTCTCTTCTATATGCTCCAGTATTCATAATATTAGGGAGTCCGCCTCCTGCTGACTCGTACATCCGGCCAGTATCCAAGTCTTCATGCTACCGCAAGGAACGTGCTACACCGCATAACATAACCCATATGTTAGCCATAAAGAGACATTGGATATAAAGCAGACATCAGCACGCACCTACCAAAGATATGTATTCTGCCCAGCACCAGCCTTAGATACTAGTTGAGTAGCATATCAGCAGGAGAACTAGGCAAGTATCAGGGGGAAGGTCGGGAGGAAGCAATACTGCAGTATACAGAAGAGAAGGACATCTATGGTTATGATAAGATTTTACACAACTGTTCTATTCCCTTCTATTCATATGCTGCAGTATTCATAACACTCAAGCTTGGGACAAGTTGGGAGGAGGATGAGATGATGCTTTTTCTACAAATCCATGCAGGACAACTCTTGCAAACCCAGCTCTGGACATGGAGATGGTGTCAAGCTTGTAGTGTTTAGTGAAAGTATGGACAGAGGGCCATGTAGCTGCCTCTACTATAGAGACAATGTCCAAACCTTTAAAGAATGCCCCTGAGGAAGAAACTGCTCTAGCAGAATGAGCCTTCACTGGGGAAGTAAGGGTCTCACCAAATAACATTAGAAATCCAGTTGGAAATAGTTTGCTTGGAAACTGATTGACCAAGAGCTCTTGGGTGGTAAGGGACATACAGACGGTCAGTCTTACGAAAAGGCTTAGCTTTGTCAAGGTAGTATCTGAGCTGCCTATGCACACCTAAAGTGTGCAATATTCTCTCACTGGGACACTGAGGGGAAGGAAAAAAAGGTAGGAAGGTTTATGGACTGATTAAAGGATAACTCCTTTACCACTCTGGGCATAAAGGTAGGGTTAGTGCACAGGGAAACCTTACCTCTATGAAAGACAGTGAGGGGGGGGATTGGACATCAGGGCCTCCAACTCTGAAACCCTTCTAGCAGAAGTAATGGCCACCAACAAAACTGTTTTCCAGGTCCAATGCTGCAGGGAAGAGGAGCTTGCTGGTCCAAAAAGTCCCAGTGTAAGCTTCTCTAGCACAAAACTGAGATCTCAAGGAGGAGGTATTGGTTTTCCTTGGTGGTCGGATATGAAGGACACCTTTAAAGAACAGTTTTATCTCTAACCTAGATGCCAAAGGTGGAGACACAGGCAGACAAGCAGAGATGACTGAAAGGTGAGCCTTCACCAAAAAGTAGAACAACCCAGCCCTCATCAATTTATACAGATAGGACAAAACCACCCAACATCAGCTGACAGCGGTTGTAGGTCCTTTTTGTGACACCAGATGGAAAATCTTTTCCATTTGGGAAATGTAGGAGTTCCTAGTTCCGGGTTTTTTGGTCTCCTGCAGAACATGTAGCAAGTCCTCTGAAAAGAGGTGTCTATAAGGGATTAATACCCTATCAAACACAAGGTCGGGTTCAAGGTTGACAGTTGTGGATGTACTAGGGTTCCCTTGTCTTGTATGAGTAGATCCATCCTGTGGGGTAACTTGTGATGACTGCCCCTGGCTAGGTGCAGGAGAAAGGGGAACCACTGCTGCCTTGGCCAAAAAAGGAGTCACCAATAAGATTTTTGGCTGATCCTGTTGAATCTTCAGTAGGACCTTTTGGAGAAGAGGCAAGGGAGGGGATGCAATACAGAAACATTCCCTTCCAAGAGAAGGACAGTGTGTCCACCTTCCACACCAGGGGATGTGGGACCCTGGCACAAGATTTTGGAAGTTGTCTGTTCTTGGGGGAGGCATAAAGATCCATCTGAGGTGTACCGTAACAATCGATTAGGTCCAGAAACACATCCCTATGCAACATCCATTCATGGGATTGGGCCATGGACCTGCTTAAACAGTCTGCCACTGCATTCAGGGCTGAGGGGAGATAGACCGCCTGGACAGTGATTTGGCTTTTTAATGCCAGTTCCCAGGCAAGTAGGACTAGTCTGCATAGAATATAAGATTTAATTCCCCCCTGCTTGTTGATGTACCAAAAAGCTGTTTTGCTGTCTGTGAACCACATCAGTACTCCTGGAACTAGGTTGTGTTTGAAGATTTGCAGTGCAAAAAGCCAGTGCCCTCATCTCCTTTACATTGATACGTTCTTGTGCCTGTTTGGGAGACCAAACATCTCTGACACTCCAGGCTTGAAGAATTGCACCCCAACCTGTGTCTGAAGCATCTGTGAATAACTCTAGAGAAAGAAGGGGTGGTTGCACAGGTAAGGCCAGGGTTTTTGTTTACCTGCAAGACCCACCATTCTAGTTCCCTTTTTATGCAAGGAAGGTGTGGGATCAGAAACTCTAAAGGATGTGAATGTTGCATCCATACAGTTCTTAGATACCGCTGCAACTTCCTTATGCATAATCTTGCTAAGGGTATCATGGGGACAGTGGATGCCATGTACTCTAAGAGCCGCAGGAAGTCCCTAGATGTGAATGACTGAAGAGGAAGGATGGTCTGAACATAGAAGTCAGGAACAAGACCTTCTGTATAGGAAGAGAGGTTAGCCATTTGTTTGTACCTGCATCCCAGGAAAATGTGATCCAGTAAAGGGGTGAGAGAAGACTTCTGGAAGTTTATAATGAACTGTAAACTCTGTAGAAAGGGAATAGTGAAGGAAAGATTTTCCTGTAGAAGTTCTGGGGACTGTGCCTGAATCAGGTCGTCATGGTAAGGGAAGATCTGAATTCCCTGCATTCTGCAGAATGCTATGACAGCAGCCAAGTATTTTGTGAAAACCCTCAGTGCCGTAGAGTCACCAAAGGGCAAAGCACAAAACTGAAAATATGAGAAAGCAACAGAAAAACATTAAAACTTCCTGAACATTGGGTGGATAGGAATGTGAAGAAAGGCATATTTTATGTCTAGAGGACACCATGAACATCTGGGGAGGAATTACAGGGAGAAGGGAAGGTAAAGTCAACATGCAGAAAGAAGGGACTTTGAGAAAGGTGTTTAAATGGGAAAGGTCTCTAAGGGTCTCCAAGGAGCCATCCTTCCTGGGGATAAGTAACATCCTGGAGTAAAATCCCTTCCTTTTTGTGAAGTGGGAACTTCTTGGACAGTCCCTGAGAGATCAGGTCTGTGATGACCTGAAGAAAGAAGCACAACTGATATTTGGGAGGTAGTGGAATCCCTCTGAATGAGGGGAATTTTTCCCAAACCATGAAATACCCTGTTTTGATTATGGAAAGGACCCAAGAGTCCTGAGTAATCAGCTTCCAAGCAGCAAGAGATAGGCTGACACAAAGAGATAAGGGAATGGATGACTCTAGTGGCTAGTAGTCACAGACTACCTGGCTTAGGCTGGGACTGAATGGACTATTTTGGAGCAGGGGTAGAAGGAGCAGACTTTGAAGAGGCTGGCCCGTCTTACATTTAGAAGCAGAAGAAGACAGGGATGGGCTTTCTTACAAATGCAGTCTTAACCAGGTAATTCCTTTGAAATAGTGGAACTGGAGATACAAGAATGTGTTTAAGGTCCTGTAACTCATTTCCTTTCTCATGAAGAGACTTGAAGAGTTCTGCTGCTGAACTCCCAAACAAAGCTTTGCTATCCAAGTGTGCATCCAGCACTTTGGCCTTGAAATCTTTGGGCAGAGGCTGTAGCATAAGCCAAAAGTATCTTCTAAGGACTGACCCAGCAGAGGCATCAGCAGGATCATAACTGCACTTAATGGAGTGCCTAGTCACTTGTGCAGAATAATTAAGAATAGCTGCTAATTTAGATTCTGCTGGGGAATCTGAGATGTCTGCCAAAAAATTCCCTGCAGCAGCCAGAAGGGCCAGGGAGAACTTTGCCATGTAGGTATGATAATTTACTGCACAGAAGGCCAAAGTGGCAGAAATGTAAAACTTTCCCAAATGTTCCATGACCTTACTCTCCTTACCAGAGAATAACAAGGAAGTGGATGATAGCAATTTTTAAGCCTTATCCATAGAAATTAATATGGTAGCCAGATCAGCAGCAGGAGCCTTGAAAATGAAGTGGGAATCTTCAGGTACCTTATAGAACCTGTCTGGATGCTTGGGAGCAGGAGGCTGAGAGTCTGGACATTTGAAGGCAGCCATGAAACCATCCAGAAAGGCAGGACTAGAGGGATAGCAGAAGGAGATGGGGAATCCATCTGCAAGAGGTCATAGTACCTCTTCTGAATGTCTGAAACTTGGGAGCAGTCCCACTTGAAAAAATCTTTCATTTTGAGAATAGTCGCTCCAAAAGAAGTGTCCTACGCAGGGGAACCTGTACCATTATGCAATCTGAGGGTCATGCTGCTCAGTGCTAGAAGTCTAAATCTCAAGATGCACTCACTCAAAGCTCTCCTCAAAATGGAGAATGTCGACATCTGTGCTGTAAAGGAGACCTGGTTTAAAGAGGCAGAAAGCACCCCTGCGCTCCCAGGCTTCAACTCATTCCATACTTTCGGCCCCAGAATACAGCCGGAAGCTCCAAAGGCGTGGTGTCTCCATATTCTTAAAGGATATGCACACCTCTAGACTGGTAGCCCAGCATAATGCATCCGATATACTTCAGGTATAACTAACACTGGGTAAGACAGAGATACAAGTCATCGCCTGCTACAGAACCCCAAACATATCCCTAGACTCTCACTCCAACTTCCTAAGCACCCTGGAATCTGTCAAGGTCCATACCAATACTCTCATACTGGGTGACTTCAACTACCTCTCCATCAACTGGGAAAACTATTCAAGTACCAATGTACAGGCTCAACGCTTTCTGGAATTTATCAGTTCCAATGCCTTGGACCAACTCATTCTGCCCCCCACTAGAGGGAGCAACATCCTCGACCTGGTTATCACCAACATGGGAGACCATTGCTCCACACCTATGGCCAATTCCTCCCTGGTTAAATCTGACCACAAACTGATCACCATGGAAATCTCCATCTCACCTACACCCCCAGCTAAGGTGAACATCCTGAAAAACTTCTCTAAAGCTGACTTTGGGCTCCTAAAAACAGAGGTGGCTAACTTCTCGGCACCCATGCCAATGGAAAACAGCTGCACAACTGCCGAATCGTACACCAATGCACCGTACGAGCATGTACACAAACGCATGGACCTTGCCATACCAAATAGAACTAAGACGCTGTCCTCCAAAAAAAGGAAGCCAATCTGGTAATCCCCAAGCATCAAATTCTACAACAGAAGGAAGAAACTGTTGCAAAAAAAAAGTCACAAGACTGGAAAATCTCCCCTATCAGTCTCAAAAAAAGCTGAGATCTCTTATCAAATCCTCTAAAGCCAACTGTGAAGGCAGAATTGCGGCTGACACCAAAACCAACCACAAAGCCTTCTACAGCTATATAAAAAACCTCAAAGGCAATACATAGATTTGCTCTGAGTTATTGCACAATAGCACCTCCTATACTTAACCAAGAGATATAGCCAACATACTGGCAGACAGATTCAGTGCCAACTTTACCCCCCCAAGGGCCCTATCACAACACCACAAGAAAGCCTGGTATCCACCATTTCTGTGGCACAGGTAAAAGCTGCATTGTCCAAAGCCAAGAATACAGTGTCCATGAGGCCTGATAATATTCCTGGCTGTGTCCTACATGAGCTACAAAACGAACTGGCACCACATCTGTGTGCCCTGTTCAATCACAGCCTTATCTTAGGCTATGTCCCCACCAAATGGCGCACTGCTGCAGTCATCCCACTCCATAATGGGGGAGCAACTACAGACCCTGGGAACTATTGCCCCATTAGCCTGATGAGTCTGGTATGCAAAGCTATGGAGCGCATCATCATGGACCTACTAAAAAAGATATAGGCAATCTCCAAACTCTTTACCCCACACAGTTTGGTTTTGTCAAGGAGAGGTCCTGCCTGCTGAACCTGATTGACTTCTTCGAGGCAGACACCAAGGCTGTGGATGAGGGTAAGGCAGTGCATACAGCCTACCTTGACCTGGCCAACACCTTTGATACCATTCTCCATTCAGGTATTATTGACATACTCACCAAACTAGACATCAATCCTTACATCACTAGGTGGGCTGCAAATTGGCTCACAGACAGGACCCACAGAGTGAAAGTTGCGGATTCCAAGTCAGACTGTCGATCAGTCATGAGTGGAGTGGAGTCCCACAGGGCTTGGTCCTGGGCCCTCTCCTGTTTGGCATCTACTTCTCAGACGTCCAGGCCAACAAAGGAGGACTCTGGCTGACCAAGTTAGCTGATGACTGCAAGCTACGAGTCATTATCAACTCCCGAAGTGATGCACACATCCTACAAAAAGTCCACTCTAAGACCAATGACTGGTGTCGGAACCATGGCCTGAAGCTTAACGCCAAAAAATGCGTTATCACCCCCTTTGGAAAAAATTCAGTTCCCATGAATTACCACATTGATGGGAGCCCACTGAACAAGGATAAGAGATCTGGGCACCCAGGTCGACAGCCACCTCACCTTTGACCACCACATTGCCACTGTGGTCAGAAAGTCCTTCTACGTGGCAAATCTTATAAACAAAGGTTTTGCATCCAAGAAGAAAGAGGTCATCATCCCTCTCTACTCATCCCTCATTAGACCAATCATCGAATATAATGCCCTGTTTGGCATGTACCTGACCAGACACCTACAACAGCTGGAGAGGCCACAAAAGTACCTCACAAAAAGGATCCTAGGCCTTAAACACATGTCCTACATAGACAGAATCAAGAAACTTCAGCTGTTCTCAGTCTCTTATCGCCTTCTTAGAGGTGATCTCTGCTTGACTTACAAAGCCATATCCGACCCAACTCTACTTGAAATGCTACACCTAAAGAAATCCCAATCCCCCAAGCCACACACACCAGAGATCACAACCTCATTACCACAATTAACAGAACATGCTGGAGGGACAGGTTCATCTACAAAAGACTGCCCATACTCTGGAATAAACTTCACATTCATTTCAAGCAGAGCACCTTGCTGGCCCTCTTCAAGAGAAATCTTGATGAGTAGATGGGTAAAGTTCACTCCAGGGATCATTCCAGTTGCCCTACTGGATAGGGGCACCATGAGCTAACATCGGGTGGCATGGTGCCTGGGCAATTTTTTTGGGCTAGGCTTGTAAAGCCTCCAGAGCCATTAGCCTAGTACACACCTATGAACTTATGAATTAGATTCCTCTTCTGGGGAGGCATACCCTCTAAGAGGGAAACCAACTGGTTGGAGTAGGCTAAGCACTCCTATCCAGATGAATCCTCCTCCTCTAAGGATGTGTCAGCAGCAGGTGTCCTTTTAAAGGTTGTGGAAGGAGAAAAGGGCTGCAGAGGAACAGGAGGAGGAGAAGATTGGTGAAGTGCCATAAAGGCATTAAAGAGCCTTTGAGAAAAGGCTTGCCAATCACGGGGGCTGCTGAGGTGTAGCAGGAGACACAGGTTTAGTTTTAGCCTTCTTCTTTTTGAGGGCTTCCACATGGTGAAAGGTGGAAGGATGAGACATCAGACTACATCCGACAATGATGAAGAGCACATATTCATGCACCGTGATTTGTGTGACACTTCATGGACCTTCGGATATAACTAGCCTGAGTTCCCTCTTATTGCCCTGATTTCCTCACGGATGTGCCAGTGGACTCCTTTGGGGCTTCCACTGTGATACCCACCGGAGGTACATCCACCACCTCCGGCACAGTCTCCAGGCCTACATCGGCCTCTGGAGAAATGACCAGAAAAGAGGACACAGCTGAAGGTTCAGGCTAGCTGACTCCTGAGGGTCTTAGGGACCAAGGACTTGCAAATAGTGCACTTGGTGTGGTCGTGATTTGGGCCTAGAAAAAAAATAGGCAAAGTTCATGGGCACCTTTAGGTGGAATCTGCCTTCCCCACTGACACTTGCCTTTCCTAGCTGAAATGAACCCAACAAACAAGCAGTAGCAAAAGGTTTAAGAAAAACTAGAATGGGTACTTATCTGGTCACCGGAACACAACAGATCTGGTGAGCAATCATCTGCAGCAGGCGATCGGACAGGCGGCAGAAAAGTTCTGGGGTAGTTGCATGCTGAAGTCCACTTTATACCAGATGTCTCTTTATGGCCAACATATGCGTTATGTTGTGCGTGGTAGCATGAAGACTTTTGGATGCTGCCCGGATGTACAAGTCACCCGGAGGTGGACTCCCTAATGTTATGAACACTGCAGCATATGAATAGGAGGACATTATTATATTATCTATGATTTTTGTTATTTATTAAGGACCTGCGCCCAAAATCCTACTTCTATCCCCCCCATTTCATCATCATCATCCCTTTCCACTTCTGCTTGTGTTAGGCATGAGCCTCAACTCCATAGCTCTAAAGTATTCGGTGCAGTGGTGCAGCGGTTAATGCTGTCACCTCACAGCAAGAGGTTCTCTGGTTCGATTCTCGGCTGGGGTGCCTTCTGTGTGGAGTTTGCATGTTCTCCCTGCGTTCGCGTGGGTTTCCTCCGGGTACTCCGGTTTCCTCCCACATTCTAAAGACATGCTTCTGGAGCATTTCTCCCCGGGCCTCCGCTGAAAACAGGATCTGTGGAACCTAGTCGGACTTTCCCGGTCAACAAATGTTAAATAAATAAATAAAAATAAATTCCTTCAAATCAGATAATCCTAAACCATCTTGCTCTATTGGGAGAATCAACTAAACCCATTTAACTCTTGCACTGTTCCCCTCGCAAATAAATTCAACTCTATTATGGTCTACAACTTCTTCTCTGGTTGCTAAAAATATACCTAGCCTGGGTATAAAACTAAAGGGACTGAGTCTGGGACTTTTGCTTGGAAGTGCCTTACTTTTACAAGGTCTATATCACATGTTCGAAGTTTTATAACTTCGAACATTAAAATATCGAATTTAAATGTTCGAAGTTATAAAACTTTGAACATATGTAAAAAAATAAAAATAAAAAACCCAAACCCAAAACTAACACCTGTAGGCAGGGGGGCAAGCCCACCACAACCCCCGCTATTTAAATATACCAACTCAGAGACCGCACTATAGAGCGGTAATCTTCCCTTTACTCAACTAGTCGGGTAAGTTCTGTTTGTTTTCATTTTTTTTTTTTTTTTTTTTATTATATGTTCGACGTTTGAAACTTCAAACATTTAAATTTGATTATTTAACGTTCGAAGTTTTCAAACTTCGAACATATAATATAGACCCACTTTTACCCACTAAACAGGCTGAACCACATATTTCTGAAAGTTACACATAAATGCTGGGGCTATGAAACAGGGATAAGAGGAATATGGATTCTGGAAATGTGATAGGTTGCAGACTTAAAAATAAGCTCTCCAGAACATGCTAAATCAAACACTTTATATACAAGGAATGTTGTCAAAAAGAAATGGTCTGATTAGGTTGGGTAGGGGACAAAACTAAAAAAAAAAAATCATGAACTATAGGCCTTGCTTTCACAGTAGCAAAAAAGGGAGTTATGAGAAAATGGAAATCAAGAGATGAGCCAAATACAGAAGAGATCACAATGGCAAGTCAGACAAAAGAAAAGTAATACAAAAATGAAAATGAGTAGGTTTTTAATGAGGAAGTGGAAAAGATGAGAGCATGTCACAGACCCAAATTAAAGGGTCCAGACAGTTAAGAACAGCCAATTTGAACAATGTTGAAAGACTTGTAGTGGGGAAAGTATAGTTGTGCAAGTAAAACTTATCATAAGAGTAGATGTTTGAATGATTGCTACTGCATTAGCCTTAGCTATATGGGTCATATCCTGCCAAGAGAGTCTGTCAGCTTCCAAAGCTTCAGGGGACCTTCCATGCACCCAAACTGTCAGGCAGCTTGAGCTGAGCTGACTAAAAGACAGGCTTGGGTGCAAAGCCCTTCACAGTTTTTCTGCCAGCAGACAGACAGGTTGAGTCGTGAAAGTATAATGCTAGGAACAACAAAAAATATCCACATCCTGGCATAAAAAACACACCAAAAAACAAGGGGTGGAGAGAGCAGCTATTGCAGCAGGGCTCATTTGAACATCTACTGTTATGGCAAGCTTTACTTACACAACTATACTATGTTCATCATACTGATCATTGCAGCAGTAGCCTTAGTTATATGGGTAGATTACCTTGGCTTTTGGGAGGTGGAAGGAGAAGAGTCCAGGAGCCATACCTCTCAAATGTACCTCATTACAAGGAATGTTCCTCATTTTGGGTATTAAAAAGTCCATGTTCCTCAAAATTCCACATTGAACAGGTCTGTCACATATTCATTCTTGGGATTTTTTTAAATCGATATCCATGGTTAAATAGTACTGAATCATAATAATTCATCAAAAGAACTGTTTAGAAGTATAAAGTAACACATTTTAACCATCCTGTGACCTTTTAGTTGACGTTATTAGTAAGCTGTTAGGAAGTGTTCCACATTTTGCCCATTTACTCCACATTATGGGTGACAGTGTTCCACATTTTGGAGATGGAAGATTGAGAGCTAAGCCAGGAGAGTCCTAGAAAATGGTCCTAGCAAAGCTTGATCTGGATCTGGAGAAGGAATCAAGCTTATAACGTTTTGTAAAAGTGTGCAGAGAAGACCAAGCAGCAGCTTTTAGAATGCTTCCAGAATCCTTTCCAAAAAGCCATAGATGAAGCCCAGGCCTTGGTAGAGTAGGCCTTGACCTTACTTGGAATAGTTTTGTTATGGTGAGTATAGCAAAGTTAATACCCTTAGACAACCACTTGGAAATGGTCTATTTTAACACAGGTTGTCGCTTCTTCCCATCTTCACAAGAAATGAACAGTTGATACAAAGATCTGAAAAATGCAGTTCTGTCAAGTTGTCTGTGGATATCCAAGGTATGGAGTATCCTTTCTCCCTCATTTTTAGGTTTAGGAAAGAAAACATGAAGATGGATAGTTTGGCTTAAAGGAAACTTAGATACCACGTTATGCACAAAAGCAGGATTAGTTCTCTAAAAAGCCCTGTCCCTATGGAAAATGAAATAGGGCTGACTCACCATAACAGCTTGCAACTCAGAAACCCTTCTTGCAGAGGTCAGAGCAATCAATAAAACTGTTCTCCATATTAAGAACCTCAAGTCAGCTAAATTAGCAGGTTCAAACTGAGCACGTGTTAGCTTTTCTAACAAAATTCAGATCCCAAGGAAGGGCCACTGGTTTTCTTGGAGTCTTCTTATGCAAACCCCCTTTCAAGAGCATTTTGACATGAAATTGCATTGAAAGAAGAGGAACCGAGGGCAGACATGCTAAAATGGCTAAAAAAATTAACCTTGACAGAGGAATAAGAAAGGCCATAGGACAGTAACTCTCACAAATATTTTAGAACCAGAGAACAACTAGCCATGAATGGATGATGATTATGTTGTTGATACCAACTAGAAAACCTTTTCCATTTGCTGATATTTGATTTCTAGTAGCAGACTTCCTTGCCTCCATTAGTACCTGCTGCACATCCTCAGTAAACAGGTGTCTAAAAGGAATTACGTCCTTATCATCCAGGTGGGTCTATATCACAAATTTGAAAGCTAAAAAGAGCGAACACTAAAAACTGAAAGCACTAAACATCGAAGACACAACAGCGATTTTTTTCCCAGGGAAAAAAATCACTGGGCCGTTTTCGGGACTTTGCCATTTGCTACACTGTGGTGCGATCTCAAAGTTGGTATATTTAAGCAGGGGGTGTGTGGGGGGCACAGCCCCCCACTTTATTTTGTGTTTGGAGATTTTTTTTTTTTTGCGGAGTAGCGATTTTTTTCCCCTAGGGAGAAAAAATTCACTGTTTCGTGTCTTCGATATTTAGTGCTTTTGGTTTTTATTGTTCTATAAAAGAGCATTCACTCTTTTTATCTTTCGAGTATGTGATATACACCCATCCAGGAAGTCAACTGAAGTTGACTGATGTTGGTGTGTATCATCACCCCTGCTCTTGTGTGAGTAGATCCAGTCTGTGAGGAAGCTTGAGGTAATTGACCCTGGCCATTTCCAAATGGAGGGAGAACCATGGCTGCCTGAGCCAGAATGAAGTCACTGCAAAGATCTTGGAGTATTCCTTTGTACCCTGTATATTAGTGGAAAAGGTAGTTAACATTCTAGTTAATGTTCTCTGAAAGCATTTGGGGGCTTTACTAGCTAGGAGAGCTACAAAGATAAGACAACAGCAGTCAGCACTTAGAAGCACAGGCTAGACCATGCTTTTTAATATGGATAATCTTTAATTTAGGGTAACTCAAGTCTATGAGTGTGGCTTTCAGTTTGGGACTTCTGTTCCTATTAGGAGGGTAAAACTTCAATATTTGAAAGTGTACATAGTTATGTGTGTTAGTATTAAATTACTAGGATTTAGGGGGGGTATTGGGGTGTTTGTTTGTGGGCTTTCAATAAAACAAAAACTTTTGTAAGATGTGAAAGACTCAAATGGAGATGACAAGAAACTACTTCTTAAAAGTTCAATCTGCCAAACAGTGAATGCACGTAACAAAAACCTGGAACTAGATATTTAACAAAACAGGTGTTACATATAAAAGGTGGGAATAATAACTTTTTAATACAATGATGCTTTCTGTAATGTCTTTATATGTAAATGGACTTACTGATAAATACGAAAGAGTAGTGAACTATATTAAAAATGTAGAGTACAAATAGCTATGTTACAGGAGACACACACAGAAAGAACTGAACGTGTGCATTTGATAAAGAAATGTTTTCAGAATGGTTATTCAGTGGAATACCTGGGACAAAGGAAAAGAGGAGTACTTATATTAATTACAAGAGGAGCTCCAATAGTGATAGAAGATAAAGATAATAATGGCAGATTTGTAGTGCTAAGGGGCTACTGTCAAGGGAGAAGGATTACACTGGCATGTATTTACATTCCGCCTAAAACTGCTATAATGGAGCTTAAGAAAATTCTGGGAGAAATAATCAGTTTTCAGCAAGGAATATTACTTATAGGTGGGGACTGGAATTTGATTTGCAGCAGTGAAGATGTGTCTGGGGAGCCGAGAAGGGAAAATATAACAAAGGAGGGAAGATTTTTGAAAAATCTATGAAAATATTTGGCATGAAAGATGTGAATTCAGTAACAGAAGTTTGAAGCGAATTTGCATATTATTCCCCAAGATATAAAAGGAACTTATCTACCCAGCAAAAGAAAGCGCAAGCTAACCATCAAGCCTCAAAAGCCTCAGAGAAGTGTACTCTGCAATGGCAGTTAAGCTCTGAAGGGCTTGGTGCCCAAACTTTTCTTTTTGTCAGCTCAGCTCAAACACCCTGCCAGTTTGGGTGTATGGAAGGTGCCCCAGAGCTTTGCAAGCTGGCCAGTTGCTTTATCCCTGGCAAGATATATCCCATATGGCTAAGGCTACTGCAGAAGTGATCAATATGATGCACATCATTGAATAATTCCAGAGTTGGGTTTACTTGTAACTAAAAGTAGAATTAAAGTTACTGTCAGTATGGTATGTACTTTTAGTGCAAGATGATGTAACTTAAAAAAAAATGAAGAGGAAGATTAAAATCCTGGTACTGGTCTGTTTAAGATGCTATAAAACAGGCAACATAAATGGTAATTTTGACTACCAGGACAATAATAAAGTGCAGTGTGAATGAGGATTGTACTTGCATTGCAGTTAAGTTATTAAAATTGTAATAAAAGTTTGTTGAAACAGAAAAAAAACTATAAAGGGACTAGAGAAATTTTCACTGCTTGTATTTTACTATCCATATCCATAAGCAAGAGCTTCAACTTCTCGGGTTTTGTATTATCTTTTGTTTAGTCTCTTTCCACATATCCTTAGCTGCCATTAAGTGAATCATTTTAATCTATACACCTAAATACTTCATCTTATGTCCTAAAAATGTGTACTGCTGAACAAATTAGTGTGTGGGTATGCATTACTACTATAGCCTTTGTTTTAACTTCATTTATTTTATATTCTGGAAACATCTGAAACTGTATCAAAATATTCCATATCACTGCAACATCCTTTTCTAAATTTATCAAGTAAAAAAACAGCATCCTCGACAAAGTTAACCTTTCTTGATTAACATACCAGTTATTTCTTTGCCGATGGATACAAGTATAAAGCAAATAAAAGTTAAAAAGGACATCCCTGGCTGGCCCCCCTGTTCAAACACAGCTTGATGGAGATGAATCCTCCTACTCTAATCCTTATTTCTGACCCTTTATATAGCCTGCTAATGAAATACATTATTTTGTCAGGGAACCCAAATGCTAGAATTTCCCTACTCATAAAATTCTAGCTGACTTCCAAATGCCTTCTCTGCATCAAGACCTACAAACGCTAGCTGTGTTATCTTGCACTGTTCCCTCAGGATCATCCATCCATCCATTCACAACTCATTTTTGCACATGGGGTCAAGGTGTCACTTTAACGGTGACAATCTTCTACCGCAAAGGTTTACATCTCTGGGTGGCTAGCCCTGCCATGGTTGCTCTTCCCCACCACACACTCATAAACACACTCACACCTATGGCCAATTTAGAGCGTCTAACCCACCTACTGCATGACTTTGGAATGTGGGAGAAAATCCAAGCAAACACAGGGAGGACATGCAGACTCTGCACAGAAGGCAACCTACCCAAGAATCGAACCAGGGAGCTTCTTGTTGTGAGGCAACAATGCTATCTGCTGCACCACTGTAATGTTGTCAAATATTTGCCACCTCAGCACGAAACTGCTCTGATCCATAACTATCAATTTTGGCATAGACTTTTAGCAATGTCTTAACAAGTACAGAGAAACATTTTACTATCACAATTTAAAAGTTAAATCTGTCTATACGAAGCTGGGTTTGAGGGGTATTTAACCTCTCTAGGAGTAATACAACCACCACAGCTTTCTTCCAAGATGGTGGTACCCCACTCTCTTAAAATTTTATTAAACAAAACCTTCCAGATCATTGTCACTTTCTTCCCTTCCAGCTTCCAAACTACCACAGGAATACAGTCTGTTCCTGGAAACTTCCCTGCCAGTTGATTATATATTACCATTTTTATTCTAAATGCAATCTTGGGTATTGACTAGCATTTTCATGTTATTACATTGAGATGAAATGGCTGGGCTTAAAATGACCTCCGGGTTGATAGCCTATCAATCTCCTATGACCTCAACTCTTCGATTTTAGCTGTTAAATGCTGAGCCTAATCTGCCTCTACTTTTGCCGTAATTAAGTGTTCCTTAAATATTTCTGTTTGTGCTTTTTCTTGGTTTCCACATTCCTCTGCTTTATACAAATTTTAATAAAACATTTTAATTTCTCCAATACCTTTGTAAGATTTCTGGTTAACTTTCTTGTTATAGTCTCCCTAAGTTTGGCAACTACCCTTTCTAATTTTTGTTGCCCAAATCATTGCGTCTTTAATTTTTGTGTTCTGGAGTTTTTAAAAAAATAATAACCTTTCTAACCTCATGCATATTATCTAAATATATGTTTGAGTTCCCTTTAGCTCTTTGTAATTTCTCCTGTCTTTGTTCTTTCAAGATTCTCCTTATTCTGCAGCATACTTTTCTTTCTCGTTTATACCACACACTAAAACTCCTGCTTTCAAATTATCCCACTCATCAGCTATGATAATATGAACAGAGAAGTCATTATAATAAAAAGCTACTGCTCCAACCCTAATAACTCTCAAATCATTTCCACTGCCCATGTAATCAATTCCTTTCTCACTCTCTCAAGAGATAAAATAGGAGCGTGACTGTGCCTTATTTTTATTACCCTGTGAGTTTATTTTTTTGTGCATGATCTGAAATAATTACTGAAAGTGTGTCAAAGTTTTCAATTAAATCCACATCCTTGTGACAAATAACTTCTATCCAGTATAGCTCAGTTATACTACTTTGGAAAATAAAATGTAAATGTCATTGTTCTTACTACTCAATCCACATCTTCCACATCTTATATACCAATCATCATCACACATTTCTCCAAAATCTACCTTCTTTCATCACATTTTCCCTTCTACATCCTTCTTTTTCAAATCAGCCCCCAGCCTTTAAAATTCCCTGTTGAAACTTATTTCTTCCTAAATTCTTTTAATTCCATAACAGTTTAAATACATACCAGTGTAACCCTACTCCCCTGCATATAACCCCTTACTAAGATAAATCTACCATTATTGTCATTTTTTCCTCTTCAATCACTATTGGAGTCATTCTAGCAATCCTTATTACTCATTCCCTTTCTTTTGTCCTTGATATTCTGCTGAATTACCATCTGAAATCCTTTGTCAAATACACATGCTCATTTCTATTCAGATGAATATCCTGCAACATTGCTATTTGCACCATATGCTTCGTAATTTAATTCAATACTTATTGTTTTCTTTTTTTACCTATACCTTTAAGGCCATTTACATTCCATGATAATATGGACTGAGTAATTATGATAAAAAGCCATTACTCCCACCTATTACAAATGATGGTTCTTTAGAATGTATACTTCCAACTTTTAGCTTACAGGCACACATTATTGTTTGATAGGATGATCTCTACTGTAGTTGCTTCTTCTCAATTCCATGAAAAATCAAGTAACATTTTCAAGACTTTGCTTCAAAGAAAACACTCAAACAGAATGCTAAACAGATTTTCAGAAACACCATCTTAACTTAGGGCAAACACACAAAATTATGTACATTTTTATAAAATTAAGTTTACTCCTCCACATAGGAACAACTGCCTCAAATCAACTGATACACCAACAGATATTATGTAATCTGAAACTACGGATACCCAGGCTAAAGATGTTATAACCTGTGTGCCCACTAATTGTGGTTTGCTCTTTTCTGATCTTTACTCCCCCCTCCCAGATGTGAAAAAAAAGATTGCACGATTTAATAAACATTATATTTTAGCCTTAAGAAAAAGTGCATTAGCTACCTTTAAATAAACATACTGAATGAATGCATTTACTATAACCATGCACAAAGTACAAAAGCTGCTGAGGTGGCAGCTATTTCTATAATGTATTCACTTTCCAGAGATTCAAACGTCATTAACTTTGACTGAACTGCTTGTCAGTGTACATATAAATGTTAATTACAATGCACCTTGTAAATTTAACTCAGAAGACAGTGCTTAGCCCTCTCATGGTTAACTACTTGCACCTGCAGATGTATTGTCTCAAATTTGGTAATAAAAACAGCTGATTTTGCAGATGCATAACAAAATCTCTTAAAATTTCATTTAGAATACAATACTCAAACCTTTCGTGTTTAATTTCTTGTATGCATCACATAGACAATATTTTTTATTTTACGATACGCAATTTCCTTGTCCAAGATTTCCTGGTCTCTCCTAAAACAAAAGATAACCAAAAAAGGTGCCTAACAGGAATAAGCAGCAGATCTTCTAAAACATTACTCTGAAACTATTCTGGTTTGGGAATAACTGGCTGAGCAAGTTTATCTCTTGCAGGAAGAAGGGAGGTGCCTTGGCCATCTGCAGCACCATTGAAAAGCAGTGTTGCCAGGGACAGAACAGAGCTGTGAGGATCATACTGAAGTGGTCCCTATGCACCTTCCATGACCACCCAAGAAATGAGACTCACCGGGGAAATTGACACAGAAAGCAGTGTCATTACCGGAAGGAAAAATCATCAAACCTCTAGGCTTTGTTATAAGGGTGGCTTGTGCAGTACTCTAGAAGTTAAAATAGCTCACTAGGGAAGCAAATAAGTCCACCTCAGAAGACAGTCTGTTAAGTACAGGAAGAGTTCCCTGCTCTATTGCTGACAGTGTTGTGCTGAGGTTTTCAGTTACAATGCAGCTACAATATGAGGGTGGATGCACTGCCCTCAGCTTCTAACTGGACTGGGTTGCTAGTATGCACAGAAGCATTTCCAGTCTGTATAGTGGACATGCTCTTGTGACCCAATTTCTATGTACCACTTTACTGTAATGTTGTCCATGTTGAGGAATACAATAAGTTGCCTCTGATTCTTGAAGGCTAAAAGGACTGAGGACTTCTCCTTCATGTTGTTGCAGAGACCTTTTTGTGAGGGGATGAGTCCCTCAACTGAGAATGTTCCTGTGTGGGTGCCCATGGCAAAATAAGATATCTGTCATCAGAAATTATGTAAACATGGTCCCCTCAAGCCTGATTTCCTCACAATGCCAACTCCCTCTGTATGCAGGGCAAAATTGGTGGCTTGATATTCAGGGGTTGCTACAGCAAACTCCATGAGACACTTAGGAACTACCAAGTTTTTCAGATGTGCTTTCTGGTCTGTGGAACTACAAGAATGGTTAAAACCACAAAGCTCAAAGCCTTTAAGATATTCCTGGCTGCCACATGGTCCCCTTCTGGCATGTATACAGAAGAAGAACCATCACATGAGGGATTTCTCCTTCAGAAGACAAATCTTTACTCTTCTGTGTTCAGGGTCACCCCCAGAGATGTCCTAATCTTGTCTTGGGTGAGACTTTATTTGGGAAGATTGACCAAAAACACTCAGACATTGGCAGCAGTCTATGGTACTGCTGAGAATAACCAAGATTTTGCATTACAATTCACCATGCAGTTAACAACTGTCTAAAGCTCAAGTAAGTGTGGATCCCATTCCTTCTGAATTAGTGTACTACTCACATAACATATTTTATTGACACCCTAGGTGTGGTAGTGACCCCAAAGGCAAAGTAAATTTGCAATGGTGGGGTTTGGTCCTAAACCACTGAAACTTCCCATGGTCCTTATGAATGGATATGCACAAAATAAGCATCTTCAATGTGGTCAGGAAGATTGAGAGAAAAACAGCAGCAGCAATGACTGCAGGGTGAGCATCATGAATTTGAGTAATCACATCAAAAAGATGTTAATGATGCAGAAATTCAAAATCAGTCTCCGTAATCTGGCTCTTTTGAAAATTGGAAAAAAAAAAGGTGGAAACAGAATCCTAACCCTTTTCTCATTCTGGCACCCATTCTGTCATCACTGGTCCAGCAACTGTGGAATGAGACAAAGGACCAGATTCATCTGATGAACTGGTACCAGGGCATCAGCAAGAAGGTGGGATTGACTTGCATTAATCTGTACTTTTATTTTATGAAGCTCAGCATCCATGTCTGATGCTACCTTTGCACTTGTTTCTGCTCAATCTACCACCCAACTAAGTCAACTGCTAGGAGTGGCAGGAAGGGAAGGGGTCAGAATGAAGGAGGGACTCTGAGTTCATAACTGCTTTAAGTGAGGGTAGTGAACCACTTCCAGCCGGCCTCCAAGTTTTGTCTTTCCTCCTGCTTCAACAAACATGTTCTCCTCTGATTTCTTTGCCTTTGTCTGCTATTCAGTCGGCAGGCACCTAATGACCGAGCCAATATTCTACTCTGTGGAACTGGTGTGTAGGAGAGTACTGCTTCACAGTCTACATGACTTTGCCTTTTTTCAGAATTTTCTTTTTTTTTTTTTTATATTTCCTTCAAAGTTTCCAAAAAACCTCTTAGTCTAAGCAGTCATTCAAAAGTGCTTCTCTGACATCCTTCCAGTAATGTCTGAACCCTATCTTATGCTAGAAAATGGCATCTGGTGAATGGTGCAGCAGCTACCACTCTAGAAACTGCATGCAGTACATTGTAACTCGGCTTAATCACATGTTATTCAACAACTGAGACAGCTAAGCAAGTTGCAGGATCTGACACTTCAGTGTTTTGCCCTGAATTTCCACAAACATTTGTGTTTACTTAGAATTACAGTACTCAGAATTACTGCTTACTTTGAAAATCTTTTGACAGATTGTCTGAAACTTTCTTCCAGTGACACCTGATGTCATGATTTAAACACAATGCAAAAAGCCCTTTCTTAGTCATACTGCTGAAATTTGTTTTTTGTTTTTTTTGAAGTGGGGGGACAGAAATCAACTTCTTATCATGCCTGTTTCTGTCAATGGTATCAGATTTTTTCACTCTTGAGACTACACAGTAGAACAGTTGTCAATTCCCAAAAGCTCAATATGATTATTTATTTAATTTACTTACTTATTTACTACTTTGCTATGTATCTGATCATCACACCCCTATTAGCCATCTCACTCATTCAATCCTTGATGAACATAATTTAAGTAACTATCAAGGGTGGTTCAAGGTTTTCTCCTTTTTTGCTGAATTATATGTCCTTGTGCATACTCAGCTGCACAACTGAAGGAGATGTGCAACGGGTTGCAAATGCTGGGTGTTCCCTCACTTCCACAGGGGACGTTGCCAACAGCAGCCTTAACCACTACCCCTGAAGCAGTGGACGTGGTTTCTCAGTCTTGACTAGAGAAATTGCACCATCTCTGTAGCCTTGAGTACATGCAACCCACTTCTCCTTCTTTAGCATTTACACTGCCAGGATAATAATTGGACTCCAGGTTACTTGGTTCACGGTCAGGGTTCAATCCCTCTGTACCACAGAGCCATGCTAAAGGCTCAAACAGTTTACAGCTCCACAGTGAGGGAGAGAATGCAGCTGTAAAAGACAGTGCACAGTAAATAGCTGTGACTTCCCACAAACTCAATAAGTTTATGACTGTACTTGGAGGAAAAGAATGAAGGGCTGCAAACACCTAGCGATGTGTAGGCTATTCTTGGAATGGAACAACAAATGGATAAGATGATGCAAGAGCCACGAGGACTTTTTATTAAATACAGTACCATATGATTTCATTCAAACCTAATATGTAATGCAATGAAGATGAACAGCACAGAAGAGGGAAATAAATCAAGGAAGCTCTGGTACATGAGGCAGTGTATGTATAATTTTGTGATGAGGAAAACACAAATAAGGGCAAGGGAGTGCTTAAGACTGTAGATATTTTTTAAATATGAACTACAGAGTAGAAAACAAATGCAGAAAAACACAAGTACAAATAAGCAATGTATATGCATATACTAATATAAAGGTTCTGGAAGGATACTGGTGTTGGCACATTACCTTAAATTCATCAGAGATTTCTGACATAAAGGAAGAAATCTGTTTCATCAGGCGGTCAATGCTACTTTCACTACCAGTTTTTAGGAGAGTGGTGATTGCAAGAGTAGCAATACTGCGATTGGAGTCAGTCACCAGGTTCTCCAAGTCCAGGTTACAAGCAGTCACTGCAGAAGGATGTTTCATTGCAACCTTTAATGAAAAAAAAAACAGAAAAGTTAAAACATTAGTAAAAGCACCTCATGAAGCAAAGTACACTCTGTTATTGTGATAAAGAAGCTCAAGAATCCCAACCAAGTAAACAGCTGCTTCCGGATTATAAATGGAATGCCTAGGTAAACTACAAAAGATTCAAAAGAGCTTTGATCAGCAATTATTCACATCATCACTTAACAGAAAGCATCTCTCTGCTCACCTTTTGAGACTAAATAGCCTATTCAGTAAAAATAAACTTGTAAAATAACAGCATGTTACTACTGTCTTTCCTGTCAACTTTGCAGTTTCCTCTATGTCAGTAAAATTTAAAGACCTTTTACATTCCAACACCCAGTATGGGCATGGGACACTCACACAGACCCACCACTGTTCTCAACAACTAGGGTGTGACTTGGATCAAAACATGCATAGATTTTAGCCTCAATAAATGGCACTAGTGAGATGGTGCAGAAATTTGGATCCATAACTAAAACTACAGTGAAGAAAGTACAGTTGTGTACACGTACCATAAATGTAGATGTTTTGAGTGTATTCACTGTTGCAGTCATCACCTGTGGGGTTATCTCTGCTGTGGTAGCCCTTGGCCGGCCCGAATACCAGAGTTAATGTTTTTCTGTGTCGGCTGCTGTCACTTGTTGCTTGACGTCAGGTCGTCAGAGCTATAAAGGCAGGCAGCCAATGCCATTACATCAGTTTTTCTTGCCCTAACCCATCAAAAGCCCAAGTAATTATGGTAAAGTGGTTCAGGTGGCAAGAACTTATGTCTCCTAAAGAAAGCAGATATAAGGGGGAAGGAGGGTGGGAAACCAGGACTGCAATAGTGAATACACTCGAACATCTACATTTATGGTAAGTGTACACAACTGTACTATCTATGTTCTTCGTGTTTCACTGTTGCAGTCATCAGCTGTGGGAGGACTGTCAAAGCTTAGGAGATGGGTGGTAGGTAAGATAGGAGACTTAAGAGAGGGTCAGCATGCCCTGCAGAATGGCAGAGGCAAACCCTGCCCTAGCCTTAGAAAAAAAAGAGGCAAGTGGCAATGTTTGGTAAAGGTATGGGCAGAAGTCCAGGTGGCAGCTTCCAGAATGTCGCTAGTGGGGACTCCTCTGAGAAGTACTGCGAAGTGGAGGCTGCACTTGTGGAGTGGGTTCGAATAGCCTTAGGGGGGTGGTTTCCCATGGAAATGGTAGCACAAATGGATACAGTGTGATATCCATTTGGAAATAGTTTGCTTGGAAATTAGTTTCCCCTCTGCCCCTGAGGCAAAGCTAACCAGTAGTTGGTCTGACTTCATGAAGGGTTTAGTATGGTCCATGTAGTATCTGAGCTGTCGATGCACGTGCAAGGAGTGCAGAATTCTTTCCTCCTTGTTTTGAGGGTTAGGAAAGAAAGTGGTGAGATGAATGGCCTGGTTAAAGGTCACATTAGATACCACCTTGGGCATGAAGGAGGGTTTAGTCCTTAGGGAGACCCTGTCCGCATGGAAGATGAAGGGTTCAATGGCCATCAGTGCCTGTAGTTCTGAAACCCTTCTGGCTGAAGTGACAGCTAGGAGAAAAACTGTCTTCCATGAGAGGTATCTTAGTTCTGCTAAAGCAGCAGGTTCGAAGGGTGGCAAAGTTAGTTTTTTCAACACACAGTTCAGGTCCCAGGCTGGAGTGGGTGGGCCTTCTGGGTGGCCTGATATTAGATACTCCTCTGAGGAATTGTTTAATCAAAGGGTGTGAGAACAGGGGCTGTTCTGTATTAAAATGAGCTGAAATGGCTAAATCATTAAAATGAGCTGAAATGGCTAAAGCATGGATTAAGTAGCTCCGCTAGGCAGTCCAGGATAAGAGGGATGGAAGGTAGTGAGGTATTGCTCCCTCTGGACTGGCTCCAGGAGCAAAATCTTTTCCATTTTTCTGCGTAAGATTTTCTGGTGCTGGGCCTTCTGGCCTCTGTGAGAATGTCTTGGACCAGTTTGCTAGCTTTTAGAGAATTAGCCATGCTGACAGTTTGAGAGTCTGCAAGCCTGGGTGCAGCGCACAACCCCCCCATCTGGGTTAAGAGTTCTGAGATCAGGGAAAGCTGCCTGGGAGGCTGTGAGGTCAGGCTGCGCAATACGGGGCATCAGTGTTGTCTGGGCCAGTCTTGAGCAATGCGGATGGCCTTTGTTCTCTCCTCCCTGATTTTGATCAGTACCTTTGGAATAAGTGTCAGAGGAGGGAGTTCCAGAGGAAGGTCAAGGCATCCGTGTTAGGTGGAGATACTCCCTGGTGATGAATTTTTCCAGGTGGTGGTTTAAATGTGAGGTAAAGAGGTCAACTTCCAGAGTCCCCCACACCTGAGTGATTTGTAAGAATATTTTTCTGGGAAGCTGGCATTCGTGTGGGTCCAGTAGGTTTCTGATTAAGTGGTCTGCCAGGGTGTTGTTGATCCCTGGTAGGTACTGGGCTATCAGGTGCAGTCCCATGGAAGAGGCTGTCAGCCAGAGGTTCATGGCTAGCCTGCACAGAGGGTAAGATTGGGTCCTTCCCTGCTTGCTGATGTACCACATTACTGTGGTGTTGTCTGTTTTGCTAAGGAGAACCCTGGTTTGAGATAGGGTTGAAGGACAAACTTTTCAGGTACCACTGAAGTTTCCTCATATGCAGTCTTGCATATGGAATCAGTAGGATGCAGGATGCCATGAAGCCCAAAGCCTGCAGAATTTGTCTTGCAGATAACTGGGTCTTTGTTGCCATTCATTAGTTTGAAGTAAGTAGTCAGTTGCCTTTGCTTGTCTGGCATGAGGTAAGCCACCTGGGCAGTTGTAATCAAGCTTGCACCCAGGAATGTTATCTTTTAAGCGGGTACCAGTTGTGATTTCTTTTCGTTTATTGTGTACCCTAGGCATGTTAGAAGCCTTTTCACAAATGCCAGTTGTCGAAGAAGAATGTCCTTTTTCTCTGCTTGAATGAGACCGTCATCTAAGTAAGGATATATTTGTATACTTCTTTATCTGCAAAATGCAATTACTGGTGCCAGGCACTTTCTAAAGACCCTGGGCGCAGTAGATAAGCCAAAGGGCAATGCAGAGAATTGATAATGCATTAAGCCAGCCTTGAATCTGAGGTATCGTCTGCACAATTGTCTTACTAGAAACATGCAGGTATGCCTCTTTTAGGTCTAATGTCACCAGCCAAGCATTCTTGCCCAGCATGGGCAGAAGCTGCTGCAAAGTCAGCATCTTGAATTTTGGAAGGTCGGGTATGTGTTCAAAATCGATAAACCCAGTATTGGCTGCCAGGCCTTGTCCTTTCTGGGTACCAAGAACAGTCTTGAGTAAAAACCTTGTCCTTTTTCCTGTTCTGGTACTGGCTGAATGGCCCCCATATCCATGAGGGACGTAACCTGTTTCTGTGCCTCTGCCCATTGATTTTGTGGCAGATCTGGCAAACCATTTGCCATTGGCAAAGTGTGGAAATGGAATCTGTATCCCTGTGATACTATGTTTAGTACCCACTTGTCCTGGGTTATTAGCTGCCAATTTTGAGCAAAAATTGCCAACTTTCCCCCTATGGCTGCTGCCAAAAGATAAGTGCTTGGAGTAGGCAGAGAGAAGTAATTGGGATTGTTTTCTGTAGGTTTGCGCTTTATCTCCCACAGATTTGGAGGCAGAAGCGCCCCATTGCTTTGACCTGTATGAATATTGCGCCTGGTATCTGGCACCCTTAGGGCGTCTGGATTTGCCCCTTAGAGCTCTGTCTGACACAGGAACGGAACAATTTTTTGTAGGCCAGTGTCTACTGAATCTAGGTGGCTGCACTTGTAAGAAGTCTTTAACAGTTTGCATAGACTTAGCTTTGTTTTCCATTTTCTTTCAAACCTCTTCTGCCTTAATACCAAACAGAGAATCATGCTGTAAAGGAGCATCTAGCAATTTAGCTTTAACATGATCAGGCAAATTCTATTCCTTTAACCAAGCATGACTCCTAACCACAGATCCAGTAACTGCGGCCTTGCAGGAGGCCTCTAAGGAATCAAAACCACATTGTAAAGTATGCTTTCCAACCTGTTCAGCTGCATGCAATAATTCCTGCAATTCTTTATTTTCTGCACATTCTGAAATCAACATAATTTTCTGTTTCAGCAATCCCATATCATGTTGTTGGTACTTAAGCATATGAAATTGACAGTTTAAGGCCCACGGTTGCAGAAACCTTTTTTCCCCTTCTGTCCAGTGCCCTTGAATCTCTGTCAGAGCGGGTAGGATTTTTTGCTGTTGAGGCCTTAACTCCCTTTGGACCCTGTGAAATAGTTTCAGGATCAGCAGCAGGGTTTCTAAATAAAATTTGTGCGAGTCAGAGACCCTGTAATATCTGTCAGGCTTACTGGGAGCCGGAGGTAAGGAGCCAGGGGTCAAGCTAGACTCCGAAAACACATCATCCACAATGTCTAAAACAGGGAATGGCTAAAGGCCTGTGCTGAGGGAGAAGGAGGAAATCCCTGAGCCTCTTTTTTGATTCTGATAAGTCTTGACTCTCCCAGTGAAAATGCTCCCTCAAAGTATGCAAGGTTTCTCCAAATGAATAATCCTCAGGAGGAGATGCAGATGGTATAGACTCCTCTGCATCAGAATCCTCAAAGGGAGGAATAAATAATTCCTTATCAGAAGAAATAGAAACCGGATCTGAAGAGTCATAATCAGTGTCTTGCCTAGGCCTCTTATCTGAGGGGGGATGGGTACCCCTGATCAAGGTAATGAGGTCTTCAGCCATTTTGATCATCTGTTTTTTAGGCATAGAGGCCTGTGCACATGGCTTATGCGTCATTTTTTTAGTTTTAGAAGTTGCTTTTATCTTTGGTTTTGCAGCTGTCGATGGTTTGATACACAAATGTTGAGGTCTGAATACACCCTCAGAAGCCGGTGCCTGCTCAGTGGCTCCGGACCCATCCGAGGAGACACATCCGTCGGTCCAATACCTTGAGCATCTTGCGGCATGCCGGACTCCACGTGGGTGTTGGTAGAGGCCTGCGACTCGAAGGTAGCGGGTATCAGGGGCTGCGAAAGCGCCTCACTGAGTACTGCCGAACCTGCGACTGGCTTAGAAGCTTCGTTGTCGGTTTTGGATCTTGACTGCCTTTCTCTGTCCTTTTCTTTGCATTTTTTATGTACTCCAGTAGTCGGATTGCTATCAGACGACATTTTTGGGTAGTTAAATCCGTTTCCAAAATACTTTGATGCAAAAATATACCAACGCTTAATAGTGCGTTGGTTAAATCTAGCACAAAACCGACAGCCAGGCACATTGTGATCAGGGCCTAGGCAAGGAATACAGTGAAAATGGAAATCCTTATGAGGTATTTTCTTCCCACAAGTAATACAATTATTAACTTTTTCTGACATCGGTAAGGAGCAACAAAAAAGTTTCCCCAATGGGGTACTTGGCTTTAGTGAAGACTTCGGTTCTGAAACTCAAACTCGAATATTTCAGTAGTCGGCCAACTGGCACTTGCAAAATGCTTCTGCTTTGGGCACTGCGTGGCAAGAAAGACTGAAGAAAATGGCGTCATTGCATGTTTTATACCCCTGACGGCCTGACGTCATGGAAGAGA
Organism: Protopterus annectens; assembly: GCF_019279795.1. Taxonomy (NCBI): domain Eukaryota; kingdom Metazoa; phylum Chordata; order Ceratodontiformes; family Protopteridae; genus Protopterus; species Protopterus annectens. The sequence continues at coordinate 1,997,307,865 of NC_056739.1, forward strand.
AGACAGCAACTGACGCAGGACCGAAGAATTTGGAATTCAGGCCGATTTAGGGCAACCTGCCAGCAGATTACCCAAATGTAATGACTGCAACAGTGAAACACGAAGAACATCCCCAGATCAAGCTAGTGTTGTTGCTAAAAGTTTGTCACCCCCAGATTTTCATCATGTGCAGCTGGGATAGGGAACCCATAGTGACAGAGACTGGGTTGCAGCCAAATGTCCTCAATCACACCCTAGCTGTCAGAGTGGACTTTGCTGTTGTTCTCATAAAAAGGGAGTGAATGACCACAACATTTACATGAGGGATAAATGCAATGGACTGTACAGTGTCTAGTATTCCTCCTAGGAATCTCTTCCAGTGGGGAACAGGCAAGCTTCGATTTCTGGCAACTGATGAAAATGTCCTGGATGGCTGGACAGTATATGGTGCAGACTAAGGCTTTCATCAATTCTTTATGGGAAATAGTTTTATCATGATACCATCTAGGTGGGAGAAAAATGAATTCTCCCTGAGCCTGGTGGGGCCAAAGATCGGAACTAAACATATGTTGAATGATCTGGAAGCAGCGATAAGCAGAAGTGCAAGAAGGTGAAATGGCAGTACTGTTGCCCTAACTTGGATTCTTGATGAATTTCCTGTGGCCTCTGTAAATAGAGATGAGAATATCGACATTCTTCTTGCTACAATGACCATTCCAGCTTCTAGTACCAAGAAGAAGATGAAGGAGGAATACGGTATGCAGTCTGCATACTAAACTTTATGTGCAAGGATATAGTCAGCTGCGAAAGGTTCAGGATTCCTCTTCACGGCCCATCTTTTCTTGGGAACAGGAACAGTATGAAATGAAATGCCACCTCTCTCTCTTTTTATAGCACCTGATGCCAGCAACTGTTTTAGTACCTGGTCTGTGAGGCATTTGAGGCATCCTGATAAAGGGTGAAAAGTTCTTGAGCTGCCTTACATATTGGAAAAAAAGTTGTGTCTTACCATAACGTTCCATCTGTGTTGTTGATCTTCTTCCATTCATCACTGATGGGTTCGGTTCCAAGCCCTCGGAACCGAGTTGGCCTAATACCAAGCTCGTGTACACCAAAAACTCTCGAGCTAAGCTGCTATCCCCAATGCCCTTCTCCCAGTTACCTCAGATTGAGTTTGCATGCAGCATATAGAAGTAAAAGCAACATACAGAAGTAAAAACAGAGGCCATTTCTGTGCAGAAACCCTAAAAACACCACAAGGACCCATAAGATCCACCAGGAGCCTTTGGTGGGGGACGGAGGGTGGGATGTGATGAATGGAAGAAGAACAACACAGATGGAACATTATGGTAAGACATAACTTCTTTATCTGATGTTGTTAATCTTCTTCCCATTCATCACTAATGGGACAGAATCCTAAGCTACTTGAAAACCTGGGTGGCCCTTATGGAAGAATATTCCTTACTGAGAACCACTGAGCCAAAGGCCGCTCTTCCCCTGGAGACCATGTCCAATTTTTAATGTTTGATGAAAGTATGGGGTTTAGCCCAAATGGCTACTTTACAAATGTCATCCATAGAACCTCTGAAATAAAAAGCAACTGAAGTTGCTATGGCTCTTGTTGAATGAGCTTTGATATTAACAGGTTTAGATTCATTTGTTTGTGAGTATGAAAAAGTAATACAATCTCTGAGCCATTTTGATAAAGTGACTTTTGATAGGGCACATCCCATTTTTGGTCCAGAGAAGAAGATGAAAAGTTGATCCGACTTGCGGAAAGATTTAGTCCTGTCCAAGTAAAAACGTAATTGTCTATGTACATCCAATGAGTGTAAACAATAGTCTCAGATGAGCTGTCACCACTGCTAGGTATTTCGTGAACACTCTGGGAGCCGTCAAGAGACCAAATGGCAGGGCTCTGAACTGGAAATGATTGGCTCCTAGCCAGAAGTGAAGGAGACTCCTGGAGTGTTTGTCCATTTTGATGTGGTAATACGCATCCCGGAGGTCTATCGAGCACATCCAAACATCCTCCAGTAAAAAAGGGAGAATGGATTGTATAGTGACCATGGGGAATTTGGTTTGAACCACTGACTTGTTTAGATGGCTGAGATCCAAAATGGGTCTCCAGTCCCCAGTCGTTTTTGGCACCAAAAAGAATCTTGAGTAAAAACCGGATCCACATTGATCTGGGGGGACTGGTTGGATGACTCTTTTTTGACACAGCTTTCTCTGAAGCCGCATCTTCCCTTTGACTGGGTGGAACATCGTGATGGTTCTTTGTAGGTTTTGGGCGTGATATTAGAGGGATGTAATAGCCTCTGGAGATTATTCTATGCACCCACCGATCATTTGTAGAAGAGTGCCAGGCAGTTTTGTGCAGAGAAAAACGAGCCCCGAAGAAAGCAATTGACCGCCCGGAGAACGAATACCTGGAGTCTTGATTTCGGGGACCACCTCTGCCCTGAAATGGCATCTTCCACCACTGGAAACCCCTCTGCCTCTGGGGGAATCCTCACCATGTGCGTTGCGGAAAGGAACTTGAGATTTTTTGTGCCATATTTTCCCACTCCTCTGGTTCCTGAAAAAAGAATGTTGAGGCTTGGAAAAACGTAGGCCAATGGCAGATAAGGTCTTTCCATCCTGCTTGCACCTGGCCAGTGTGTCCTTTACTTTAGAATCAAACAAGGACGATGGTTCAATAGGGGCATTCAAAAAGGAGGAATTGAAGGAATCCACGAGGTCACAAATGCACATCCGGGCATGACGTCTCATGACTACGTCTGCACCCGCAGCTCTAGCCGCCCCTTCAGATGTGTGGGAAAGCAATCTCATGGACGAGTTGGAGATAGACTCAAGGGTGGCAAGTTGAGAGTCAACCTTGTCCCATGCCCAGTCAAAGACTTGACCCCAAGGGCTCCAGATTGGAGATCAGATCCCTTTGGAGCCTTGTAAAATGTGCCAAGTAATTCAGAGACCTAACTGCAAAGGTCGCTGAAGCAAAAACTCACTTCCCTAGTCTGTCCACCACCTGGGACTCTCTGTTGGGTGGGTGGACAGTAGGACTCTTCTCCATAAGGTCCTTTTTAGTAGCCACCACCACCATAGCATCTACTGGCAAACCTCTAGACCAATGGGGATGTTCCTCTGGTGGGGAAAGAATCTTGTCTGGTCTCCGGGGAATAGCCTCAATAGAATCAGGGTTCTTCCACACACACTGCATGATGAGCTAAACTAACATGTCGGCAGGTGGGGTCACCCAAGAAGTAGAAGGCAGAGAGTGGAAAGCCTGCAGGAAGATGGATTCCTCCATGCAAGGGTTGGAGGGCTTCCAGCCACCCCTCTGTTTCAATATTTCCAGGATGTCTCTGAAGGAGACATACAACTCTTCAAACCACAAACTGTAAAGAAAAGAAAACCGCTTAGGCTCCTGCTTCTTGGCACGCTTTATTAAATAAAATAAACGTTATCTACTTTATAAAAACGTTTTCGTCTAACACTATGGTTAGACTTCTTCAGACAAACCGACAAACATTTGTTAAATAAAACAAGCTTATTTTTATAGCAGCCTTTGATTTAGAAGCCCGCTGAAATTCAAAAACCTGACGTGGCTTCTTAAAGTGACAGTGCTGTTACAATTGTGAAATAATAAAATTTACTTGTAGTCACTAAAATGATTAAAAAAATAAGCTTGTTTTATTTAACAAATGTTTGTCGGTCTGTCTGAAGAAGTCTAACCATGCTCCCTAAAACATTGGAGTTCCTTGGTTTTGGGAAAATTTCCTGTGGCCTCGGGTAAATAGAAAGGAATGACGAATATTTCCCGCCCCAAATTAAACATATGTTGAATGATCTGGAAGCAGCGATAAGCAGAAGTGCAAGAAGGTGAAATGGCAGTACTGTTGCCCTAACTTGGATTCTTGATGAATTTCCTGTGGCCTCTGTAAATAGAGATGAGAATATCGGCATTCTTCTTGCTACAGTGACCATTCCAGCTTCTAGTACCAAGAAGAAGAAGAAGATGAAGGAGGAATACGGTATGCAGTCTGCATACTAAACTTTATGTGCAAGGATATAGTCAGCTGCGAAAGGTTCAGAATTCCTCTTCACGGCCCATCTTTTCTTGGGAACAGGAACAGTATGAAATGAAATGCCACCTCTCCCTCTTTTTATAGCACCTGATGCCAGCAACTGTTTTAGTACCTGGTCTGTGAGGCATTTGAGGCATCCTGATAAAGGGTGAAAAGTTCTTGAGCTGCCTTACATATTGGAAAAAAAGAAGTTGTGTCTTACCATAACTTTCCATCTGTGTCGTTGATCTTCTTCCATTCATCACTGATGGGTTCGGTTCCAAGCCCTCGGAACCGAGTTGGCCTAATACCAAGCTTGTGTACACCAAAAACTCTCGAGCTAAGCTGCTATCCCCAATGCCCTTCTCCCAGTTACCTCAGATTGAGTTTGCATGCAACATATAGAAGTAAAAGCAACATACAGAAGTAAAAACAGATGCCATTTCTGTGCAGAAACCCTAAAAACACCACAAGGACCCGTAAGATCCACCAGGAGCCTTTGGTGGGGGACGGAGGGTGGGATGTGATGAATGGAAGAAGAACAACAACACAGATGGAACATTATGGTAAGACATAACTTCTTTATCTGATGTTGTTAATCTTCTTCCCATTCCTCACTGATGGGACAGAATCCTAAGCTACTTGAAAACCTGGGTGGCCCTTATGGAAGAATATTCCATTACTGAGAACCACTGAGCCAAAGGCCGCTCTTCCCCTGGAGACCATGTCCAATTTTTAATGTTTGATGAAAGTATGGGGTTTAGCCCAAATGGCTACTGCGCAAATGTCATCCATAGAACCTCTGAAATGAAAAGCAACTGAAGTTGCTATGGCTCTTGTTGAATGAGTTTTGATATTAGCAGGTTTAGATTCATTTGTTTGTGAGTATGAAAAAGTAATACAATCTCTGAGCCATTTTGATAAAGTGACTTTTGATAGGGCACATCCCATTTTTGTCCAGAGAAGAAGATGAAAAGTTGATCCGACTTGCGGAAAGATTTAGTCCTGTCGGTCTATGTACATCCAATGAGTGTAAACAATAGTCTCAGATGAGCTGTCACCACTGCTAAGTATTTCGTGAACACTCTGGGAGCCGTCAAGAGACCAAATGGCAGGGCTCTGAACTGGAAATGATTGGCTCCTAGCCAGAAGTGAAGGAGACTCCTGGAGTGTTTGTCCATTTTGATGTGGTAATACGCATCCCGGAGGTCTATCGAGCACATCCAAACATCCTCCAGTAAAAAAGGGAGAATGGATTGTATAGTGACCATGGGGAATTTGGTTTGAACCACTGACTTGTTTAGATGGCTGAGATCCAAAATAGGTCTCCAGTCCCCAGTCGTTTTTGGCACCAAAAAGAATCTCGAGTAAAAAACGGATCCACATTGATCTGGGGGGACTGGTTGGATGACTCTTTTTTGACACAGCTTTCTCTGAAGCCGCATCTTCCCTTTGACTGGGTGGAACATCGTGATGGTTCTTTGTAGGTTTTGGGCGTGATATTAGAGGGATGTAATAGCCTCTGGAGATTATTCTATGCACCCACCGATCATTTGTAGAAGAGTGCCAGGCAGTTTTGTGCAGAGAAAAAGTACAGTTTTGTACCTACCATAAATGTAGATGTTCGAGGATCCACATTGCTGCAGTCATAACCTGTGGGTAGTCCGCTGTCCTCGGTCGGCCCGAATACCAAAGTGTTAGGCTGGCGTCGGTCATGGTCGCTCAGAGCTGACGTCAGTACGCAGTAGTACTTAAGCGCATGACCGACGCCATATCCTCAGTCTTTCTTGCCCCAGATGTCAGAAGGCCTAAAAAAGGAAAGGCCATAGCAAAAATAGAAAATACCCAACAACCAACATAGATAAAATAATAATTATCCCAAAAGGAACACAGCAACCCCAAACTATAGAGGGGAAGGAGGGAGGGAAAATTGGACTGCAGCAATGTGGATCCTCAAACATCTACATTTATGGTAGGTACAAAACTGTACTATGTTCTTCGTCTCACATTGCTGCAGTCATAACCTGTGGGTAGAATCCCAAAGCAAAGGTAAAGGGAGGCTGGCAAACTAAAAAGCATTAGGAGCTGCCAACATGCCCTGTAAAACTGCAGTGACAAACCCAGCCCTAGACTTAGAATAAAGAGGGAGATGGTAATGTTTAGTAAAAGTGTGCACTGAACTCCAAGTAGCTGCCTCCAAAATATCGTAAGTAGCTAGCCCCGTTAAAAAGGCAGTAGATGTGGCGGTAGCCCTAGTGGAATGAGGTCTGATCCCAGCAGGAACATCCTTTCCATGATGAGAATAACAAAAAGCAATACAATGGCCAATCCACTTAGAAATAGTTTGCTTAGAAACAGCCTTCCCCTGTGAACCCAAAGCAAAAGAAATAAATAACTGTTGAGTCTGCCTGAATTCTTTAGTTCTGCTCAAATAATAGCGTAACTGCCTGTGAATATCCAAAGAATGCAAGACTTTCCCCTTTATTTTGGGGATCAGCATAAAAGGTAGGCAAATGAATAGACTGGTTTAAGGCCACATTAGAAATAACTTTAGGCATAAAAGTAGGATTAGTACGCAAGGACACCCTATCCTTATGGAATATCAGGAAGGTTCAACTGCCATGAGCCTGTGGTCAGATGCCACTCCTAGCAGACGTAATGGCCCAGCAAAAAGCAGTCTTCCAGGACAAAACCAGCTCAGGCGTAGCTGCAGGTTCAAAAGGAGGTAAAATCAGCTTTTCCAACACAAAATTGAGATCAGGAGGAGTAGGAGCTCTCACGTGGGGGTCTTATGTTTTTGCCCTCTAAGAAATTGTTTAAACAAAAGAACAGAAAATAAGGAGGGTCACAATCATAGTGAGCAGAAATAGTTCTGTATGAACTTTCACGGAGGAAAAAAGACAAACCCATGTCTAGTAATTCAGTAAGGTACTGTAGTGTAAAAGCTCAAATTAGGCTAGGTCAAGCTCTTTGCTGTGCTCCAAGAAAAATCTCGCCTCCATTTATCAGCATAAACTTTTTCTAGTACTAGGCGTCTGGCTTCAAAATGGCTTATTCAAAACCTGTTGAGAAGCTATGAGACCCCACAGGGTCCTAAAACAGAATCGCCAGGCTGTCAGATGGGGACTGTACCCTGACATTGAAAATGATTGTACCTGGAGACAACAGGTGTGGAATTGGTGGCAAAGGCCAAGGAGGCTCCCTGTACCTAAACTCCTCAGCAGAGGATACCAGTGCTTACAGTGGCCAATCTGGTGCTATTAGAATCATGCAAGGCTTGTCTGCCTGACTCAGAGTACCTTAGGAAGAGAGAGGAGAGGCAGAGGAGGGAAAGCATAGGCGTGAGTTGACCAACTGAAGATAGAAACATCACTTGACTTTTTGGTGAAACATCTTTGTGTGCAAAATTTTGGCAGTTAAAATTTAAGTGGAGAAAGCGAACAGATCTATCTGGAGTTCCCAAGCCACTGTCAATATTTAGGTCATTGAGGATCAATTTTCGTGAGGATCCATTTGTCTGCTCAATACATCACTAGAGGTTCTGTGCTCCTGGCGAAACACAGTCTTGAGTGATGTGCAAACTCAGAACCCAGTCTCCTAAAATCATAGCTTATGCAGGTGAAATGGGTTCCCCACAGCGGTGATGTACCACACTGACTGTTGTGTTGTCTGTTTGGATGCTTACCTGTCCTGGATTTGAGTAGATCCTTGAAAATGACAGACGGTGGACTCTAACATCTCCTTCATGTTGATATGCAAATGCAGCAGTCTGGGGCCGTGTCTTGGATCATTTCACCAGTGACATACAAAGCCCAGGTCTGAGGGCATCCAAATCGTTAAGATCGAGCTCGCCTCTGGGTCAGACTCACAGAGGTCCCTTATTTGGGAGTGACGTTCTGGAGCCACCACAATTCTTCTGGATGCAAGGTGCCAATTGACGTGTCCAAATCGTGACAGGTGTTGAGTCCATACACTTTTGAGATACCATTGTGGCTTCCTCACTATGCAGTTGGCATTGGGAGTACCAAATGCAAGATGCCATAGACCCCCAAGGCTTGAAGGACTGTCATGCAGTCAGCCTGGACGTACTGATAATTGGAGAGTATAGGTGAAGATTCGCTGTTTGTCCGGGTCAAAGCCATCTGAGAAATGTATTCAATCTCACCCAGAAAGCACATGTCCTGAGAGGGTACTAGACTTTGTTTACATTCACCAGAATACCCTAGGCACATGAGCTGCCATTCCCATACTGTAGATGGTGAAGTAACTTGTCTTTGTCTTGAGCAAAGATCAGGCAATCGTCCAGATAAGGATAAATTTGTATTCCTCAGTCTTAGAGGCTATCACAGGAGCCAGGACCTTTGCTTGAACACCCTGAGTAGTAGTAGATGGCCAAGGAGCAGTAGAAGGCAATGGCCCAGCGCGGTCTGCAGCTGGGCGGATAGGAATGTGAAGATAAGCCTCTTTGAGATCAAGAGTTTACCATCGTGCACTGTAGAGGCAGTATGAGATTAACATCTTGAACTTTGGAATGTCTAGGTATGCTGGTGGACAAATCAGGTGGCCTCCAGGGTTTCCTTTCTTTGGCACAAGGGAATAGGCGAGCCAAACCCTAAACTACTTCTAGCGGAGTACCCTGGATTGCCCCATTTGCAAAATGAAATTGTTTGTGAACCTCAGCCTTTGAGGAGGTACATCTGGCATGCCTTTGAAAAGGAGGGGAAAAGTGTGAAATAAAACTTGTAGCCTTGATTTATAATGTCCAACACCCCATTTGTCCTGGGTGACCGTAATTTGTTTGAAAAGTGCCAACTTTCCTCCTGAAGGAGCTGCCAGACAGGAAAATCTGGCAGCCTGAATGCAGGTCATTTAAGGTCTGTTTGCGTAAAGGCTGACTGTACCTGAAGAAGATTGTGCAGGAGAACTCCAAGTCCTAGGTCTGAAAAGAACCTGGCGTAGGCTCTGCCCCTACCATGTCTAGACCTGCCCTTAGACGTCGGGAAGAGGTAAGACCATCCTCTTGCAGTGTTCTACTAGAAAAAAGCAGGGGCTGCGCACAAAAAATTCTTAACCGTCTGGACTTGGCTTTGTCTTTGTCTTTTCAAAACTGACTCCACAGGAGACAAAAGAACTTCAGATTGAAGAGGAGCATCAAAATTCGAGCTAACATGCTCTGACAAATTTTGATTTCTTAAATGAGCATGCCCTACGAATAACTGAACCAGTGGCAATGCCCTGGAAGGAAGCCTGAAGGCATCGAAGCCACACTGCAAGAATGCTTACCAACCTGATCTGAGGCATAGACTAAGTCTCCAATTCATACACTCTATACCCCTCCAGCTAAGCATCTACCTTAGATTTCAACTGACCTAACAGAAAGTTCCTGATACTTCAGCATATGAAACTGGCAGTTAAAGCCCTCATAGCTAGCATGGAGGTATACCTTTTACCCACTGTCAAAGCTCTAGAATCTTTATCCAGAGGTATAGTTCTTAACTACAAGCCTGACACCTTAGGCCCTTGAATAATAGTTTCGGGTCAGCTCTAGGACTCTTACTTGACATAGCCTCTGGAACTCTGTAATACCTGTCTGAAAACTGACAGAGAACAGGGGTAAAGAATCAGACTAAGGGGAAGCTGGAAAAAACATCCTGAACAACTTTATCTAAAACAGAAGTGTAAGGTCTATGTTGTGGCAAAACAAAATTCCTAAACCTCTTCACGAGAATCTGAAAAATCCTGGCCTTCCACGCCAGAAATGCTCCCTCATAGGTGCAAGGTTTCAGAAAGGAAAAATCCTCTGGAGAGAAGCAGAAGGACAGGAATCCTCTGCATCCGAAGATCAGAATAGGGAGGAAAATCCTGAATATCCTCAGCTGAAGACTCAGAGTAATCACAGGAATGCTCAATCCTCTAAATCTGTATCTCCACCTAGGCCTCTTCTCTGGAGGGCATAGAACCCCTGATTAGTAATGAAATACTTTTGCATTTCAACATATGTTTTTGAGAACAGAACCCGAAGAACTGGGGCTGATGCCTGTACCAGAAAGACCAAGTCCTAAAAGCTAGTAGGGCCTTTAGTGACAGAAATGAAAACCTAATAACCTTTTGCAGGATGGAACAAAACTTGCGGCCTGTTGTTAACTCCTGAGGGCTGCTCACATATTAAAGTTCCCCCTGTGATTCAGCGAGACACCAGCTGGATCCCTGAATTCAACCGTGGATTCCATAGAACCCCGGCGTCCATAGCAGGGCGAGCTCATCCTGTAGACTTTAGTTTATCTTTTCGCTTTTGCGGTGTGGCGTCGAGAAGGATCCGGCGGCATGTTGTAGTTACACCGCTTACCCGGCAAGCCTAGCACAATCTAATCTCGTTTAATGGTGCACTTATTAAATCTAGGCATAAGCGACACCCGACTCACGTGGGTGCTCTGGAGCCAAGCAAGGAATACAGAGAGTGATAGTCCTATAGGGGTATCTGTTTCCCCAAAATACAATTATTAACTTTTGACATCCAGTTAACTGAGGCGAAAGACAAAAAATATTCTAGCGAGAATGCTGGCCAACTTGGTCTTGGTCTGAAACTAGAAAATGAAAATTTCAGAGCATGACGGCACTTAGCAGCTATGCTTTGGACCATACGGCAGAAAGACTGAGGATAATAAGGGTGATCCGTAAGCAGTACTACCGCGGCGTCAAACCTGAGCGGCGCCGCTGACGACGCCAGCCTAACACTGGTATTCGGGCGACGAGGTTGATGGACTACCCACAGGTTAGCTGCAGCAATGTGAGAAGAGAACGCCGAGCCCGAAGAAAGCAGTGGGCAAAAGCTTCAGGGCGTATTCAGACCGCCCCGGAGAGCAATCATGAGTCTTGATTTGAGGACCACCTCTGCTGAAATGGCATCTTCCACCACTGGAAACCCCTCTGCCTCTGGGGAATCCTCACCATGTGCGTTGGAAAGGAACTTGAGATTTTTTGTGCCCATATTTTCCACTCATCTGGTTCCTGGAAAAAGAATGTTGAGGCTTGGAAAAACGTAGGCCAATGGCAGGCCAGGTCTTTCATCCTGCTTGCACCTGGCCAGTGTGTCCTTTACTTTAGAATCAAACAGAATGATGGTTCAATGGGGCATTCAAGGAGAATTGAAGGAATCCACGAGGTCACAAATGCACATCCGGGCATGGCGATCATGACTATTTCCCCCTCTAGGCCCCGGGGGGGCCCCTTCAAAATGTGGGGGGGGATTTTCATAGGTTCATACTAGGCTATCTGCCTGAGGGCATTTATAAGCCTAGCCCATAGTTTTAGGCTTACGCACCCCTTTTGTATGGGGAACTATACCCATTATTTTGCTGTGCCTCTGTCTAGCAGTGACACTGAGGTAATCCCTGGAGTATATCTGCGATCTCCCATCCACTGGTCAAGATTTCTCTTGAACAAGGCCAGCGAGTGCTCTGCCTCACATACACGGGATTTTGTTCCACAGCATAGGAGTCTTTGGGTGATGAATCTATCCCTCCAGCACATCCTATTAATAGCCGTGTCGAGGTTTAAGTCTCCCGCCCTTGTGGCTCTGACGGATCTAGATTTTTTGAGGTGAAGCATATTCATCAAATCTGGGTTAGACATGGCCTTGTATGTCAGGCAAAGGTCACCTCTGAGCAAGCGTTAAGCGACTGAATAGAGCTGGAGTTCTTTCAGTCGGGCAGCATAGGACAGATTTTTGAGACCCTTTATCCTTTTGGTGAGGAACTTTTGTGGCCTCTCCAGCTGCTGCAAGTGTCGGGTCAGATACATTCCGAATGGGGCATTGTACTCAATCATTGGTCTGATGAGTGATGAGTATAGGGAGACTATGACCTCCCTTGATCTAGATGTGAATCCCTTCATGATAAGGTGGGCAATGTAGAAGGTCTTCCTAACTACTTTAGCTACATGGGTGTCGAATGACAGGCTACTGTCAACCTGGGTCCCCAGGTCCCTGATAACTTCTTCTGTGCTCAGAGGATTACCACCTCTATGGTAGCTAGGGATATCCTTGTTTTTCCCAAAGGGTATGACTATGCATTTTTTGGCATTTAACTTTAGGCCATGGCTCTGGCACCAGTCATCCATTTCTGTGAGACCCTTCTGAAGGATATCTGTGTCAGATGTGTTTTCGACTGGCCCAGTTTGCAGTCATCTGCAAACTTTGTCAGCCATAACCCTCCTGTGTTTGCTTGTACTTCAGAAAAGTAGATGCCAAACAAGAGTGGGCCCAGGACTGAGCCCTGTGGGACACCACTTGTGACAGGCTTTGAGTCTGACATGGCGCCAGCAACTCTGACCCTGTGGGTTCTGTCGCTCAGCCAGTTTGCAACCCATCTTGTGATATATGGGTTAACATTTAAGCTGATGAGTTTTTCAATGATACCCGAGTGGGGTATTGTGTCGAAGGCCTTCGCCGGATCGAGGTAGGCTGTATGGACTGCCTTTCCCTCATCAATGGCTTTGGTGACTGTTTCGAAGTCAACCAAGTTTAAAAGGCATGATCTGCCTTTGACAAAGCCAAACTGGGTTGGATCCAAAGTCTGCAAATTCCCTATGTCTTTATTTATGAGGTCCATTATGATCCTCTCCATAGCTTTGCAGATAAGGCTGGTCAAGCTAATGGGCCGGTAATTTCCAGGGTCTGTGGAGGCACCGCCTTTGTGAAGTAGGATCACAGTCGCAGTGCGCCACTCCCTGGGTACGTATCCAAATGGAACTAAAATTTACACCAAGGGCAAACATAACTGTAATTCCAAAGGGGTTGTCTATGCAGCAATTTGTCAAGCATGCCCGTCTTTCTACATAGGTAAGACGGGACGAAGATTAAAAGATAGGGTCTATTAACATCTAAGAAGCATTAATCTGCGAAAAGAAGACAACGCCTTAGCAAGACATCTTTCGGATTATCCTGAGCATAAATTTTGTTTTAAAGTAATTTATCAGATTAAACAGGACATCCGAGGGGGGACCTTTCAATTTATTGCTAGAAAAAAGTGAACTTTTATGGCAGATTAGGTTAACGCCTTTACCTATCCTGGTCTTAATGAGAAATGTTCTTTAATGTGCCTTCTAAAATTAAGAAATTTAGAAAGATAATGATTACAATACATTCAATTCATTGGATTTATGTACATCACTAATTCCTTTTTATATGATAAGCTTTTACTTCTCATATATTCTAGTTTCTAATGTTTTTTAAATCATACATTTAATTCATGTATGATTTTTATCTTTTAATCAATTAATTTTTGATAGTTTTTATGTATACATTTATATATTTTTTTTATATATGTACTCGTTAATAAGTTAAACTGACACATTTCATAAACTTGAACCATTTTAGTGACTACAAGTAAATTTTATTATTTCACAATTGTAACAGCACTGTCACTTTAAGAAGCCACGTCAGGTTTTTGAATTTCGGCGGGCTTCTAAATCAAAGGCTGCTATAAAAATAAGCTTGTTTTATTTAACAAATGTTTGTCGGTTTGTCTGAAGAAGTCTAACCATAGTGTTAGACGAAAACGTTTTTATAAAGTAGATAACGTTTATTTTATTTAATAAAGCGTGCCAAGAAGCGGGAGCCTAAGCGGTTTTCTTTTCTTTTCTGAAGGAGACATAGTCAGGGGGTGACCGTGGGGACCCTTCCCCATCATTGTAGTCCGTATCCTCTGTGAGAGACTCCTCTTACACACCTTCTTCCGAGGGGGTTCTTCAGTGGGACTGTCTGAAGAAGACTGAAGGAAAATTACCCTAATTGGGGTTTCCTGAGGCTTGTGCTCTTGGTGTCTTGGGGAGGTGGCCCGTGGTAGCTGTTGCTCAGAAGGAGCAGGGGGAAGATCCGACACAGGAGGAACGCTTCGAGAAACAAGAAACCACTCCATCACCCAGAAAGCAGGCCTGACAGAAGAGGAATGGGAGCCCGGAACAGAGTAAGACAATCTCGGAACCGGGGTCACACCCCGTTCCCGGTGATGGAGCCTCAAGCAAGATCGGGGCAGGCGTTGCCCCCAGATCCGAAGACGGAACCGATAAAAAACTTGGAACCGTGCTCAGAACTGAGGGTTCCACCCCCCCAACCATGAGACTGAGGAAGGGACGGTTCTGATGGAACCGAAACCCAAAGGGGAGGCCTTGGAGCCTTAGTGAGGGTCACTGTCTGTGCCAAGGAAAGGGTTCTCACCAAGTACATCAGAGCCATGGGCCTTGGAACCGATGGATCTGACGGAGAAGTATAAGTGGGAGTCCTGGGAGCAGTAGACCCAAACCCCGAAGTGGGATGAGTTTTAGGAACGTTTATCTCCCTGGCTGTCAACAGCTGGTCCAGCAGGCGCACCACATCCCAAATTCAGACAGACTCCTGGTGGACCTTACAGACACTCCTGAAGGGGAGTCAGGCCAGTCCAGAAAAGGGCTATAAGTCTGGCCTAAGAATGGGTCCAGTAAGGGGGAGTACTGGGTCTGTGATGTTTGAATTGTCGGCACTGAAGACTCTAACTTAGAAACAGGTAACAGAGGAACTAACAGTGTCGAGAAAGGACTCGGTGCTGAGGAGGGACTCTGAGTTGAGGTAATTATTTGCTCCAAGGGAATCGTTGGAACAGTCTTTGGTGCAGTGAAAGGTGAAGTCGGTGCCGAGACTATCGAAGACAATAAGGTCGGAGCCATAGTCGTTACAGTTGTTATGACTGATGCTGTAGATGTCGGTGTTGAAGTTATCGTCAAGTTCAAAGAAGCAACTGGAGCTGAGCTTGGAACAGAAGCAACAGGAATATTTGTAGCCGAGGAAGCAATCTTGTGTTCAGTAGAAGATTTGTGGGCCTTGTGTTTGTGGGACTTGCTTATCATCAGCCGGTGAAGAGGGATCGGAATGTGGACATTTTTTGTCCTTCACTGGAAGGGTTGAGATCTCTGACACAGAAAGGGGCTCTGAGAAAGGTGAGAATAACAGGCCTTCCAAGATAAGTTTGTTTTTTCTCTCATTCAGCATCCGCTGACTAAAACTCAAACAAATCTGACAAGGAGGTTTCACAGAAAGGTGGGAAACCCCCAGACAATAGACACAATCATCATGTAAGTCGCTGTTGGGGAGTTTGCCATTGCAGGAAGTGCAATGTTTGAACCCCAAAGTCCCTTTTTTTCTCAGACATATCAAGTACACAAAAGGAAAACAAACTAATTACTGCTAGAAAGTAAATAAAAGAAGTAGAAAAGGTAGATAACAACGATGGTATCAAACAATACCACAAGGGTAGGAGAGGGCATTACCAACGATGATATAAAGAATACCCAATGGGGTAGAGCTAGGTAGAGAAAGAGAGTTAGACAGGAGAAAGTTTCAATATACAGTAAAATTTGTAAAAATATAACACTTAGCTGGAGAGCTCTGTGAAACGCTGCTATATGACTGTGCGGCAAACGAGATCTGAGGTAACTGGGAGAAGGGCATTGTGGGCAGCAGCTTAGCTCAAGAGTTTTTGGTGTTCTCGACCTTGGCCGACTCAGTTCAGTGAAGAATGGGAAGAAGATTAACAACATTACATATATAGTTTCCTCACCTAGGCATAACTGCTCTGGGCCAACCACAGTTTCTTGAAGAGTGCAAGTCTTCCTTCTAACAGATATGGAAGGGGAGAAGAGCTAGTTAACAGACATTAAATGCAGTACCTTGAAATAGAAGATGGGGGGCATTGCTATTATCTTTTCCCTTTTGCCTGCTCTGGATTCCACCTCCTCTCCTGAATATTTTCGCAAAAGCTTTTTTTATCTGCATAAATTGATCAGATCGTGTCTGTTTTCTAAGAAAATGGCCACTGCTTTGTTGGGTTACTCTTCTTGCATTTAGGAAAAAGGGAGTGAATTAGCTACTTCAACATCTGAATAGTCATCTCGTTTTTCTCTAGCAATTTATATACTTCTGAGAAGACCAAACAAAGGTATTTGTTTAAAGGTGTGATGAGAATCTGCACCTTAACATCCTCTAGGCAGGTGGTGGGCTGCAAAGTAATTGGCTTTTTGTGAACACTGTCTACCTTGATGGAAGCAGCAGTGGAATCATAGTCACTATAATGCCAGGTTTGCCTGTCTTTAAGGATGGATGTCTCAGTGAGGTTCAATAACATTTAAGCAAAATCAGCGATGATCTCTTCCATTTGACTAAGGATATCTGCTTGGTACTGCAACATGTGCCTGGCAAACAATGTTTTCAGTGCCCAGACTAAATGAGGTATAGACTTTCTTGCCAAATCTGTCTAGCACCCAGCTTTCCTTTTCACACCATAACCTAGAGCTACATTCAATTCTCTAAATATCACTTATGCCATGAAATGTTGAATAACTAGCAATTAGGTTTACACAAGCATTTAAACTTTCTCCTCCACCTGATAAAAAGTTATCCTATTTGCTGGGAGCTACAGGTTGAGAATCTGGATCTACTGAAGTAATGTCAAATGTATCTTTAAATTCCTGGAAAACAGGAGGTTGGCCACTGGCTTTAGTTCATCAATGCCCAATGTACTCAGATATCTTTTATGAAAGTAAGTGAGCTCTATAGATCATCATTTAAAATGTTCCCTGCATTACACAAAGGGTCTCACAAAAGAGGACAGCTGCAAGAGAGAAGCTAGAGGACAGTGATTCCTTCTTCTCTGTCATGCCCCATAGAACAGTCCAGCTGAGAGGAATATGCGAGGTCCTGAACTTCATTTTCACAGATATCAGAGCTGGATTACAATTCTGGAAAAAAGAGTTTCTCTTCATTTTAGTTGGGAATAATGCTCACAAAGTGAAAGGCCCAGAATACTGGGGTGGGATGTATGTAAATACTAACAGTTTGCAACTCTAAAACAAATTCTTCTGCAAAATGCTTATAGTCAAACAAGGCCAAGGTAAGTGCCTGGGTGACTGATGCCTTGAGACAGACATCTTGTCTATGGAAATATAGGACATGAGTGATGACAGATTAAAACATCGATTCAAGACTGAAATAATTACTGGCTGCCTTGTGACTATTGGCTCTTGAACAAAAATAGCACACAAAATTAATGAGGAAATGCCTTCTCTCACAGCATCTGCAACATCATCCAATGACAGGTAGATGGAAACTGGCAAATGGCTGCGACCAACTGAACTTTCTGTGAAGATCTGAAGTCATGGAAGCTGCTACACTGCTGCTTGCCTCTAGAAAGGCTTTAGAAGTTGATGGAGGGCCTGATCAAGAGGAACCACTATGAAAGCTAACACTCTGCCTCTGTGGGACTGAAAGAGTATCTAAGGCCCTAATCACCTACCACCTTATTTAGTAAAATAGTTGTGTAAAATTTTACCGTAACAGTAGATGTCCTTCTTTTCACTGTTGCAGTATTCTTTACTATATGCATTTTCTGTCCAGGGCACTCTGCATAGGATGGGGACCAGTCCATCTCAAGGAAACTTGAACACAGTATAATCCACCACCAAAGGAAACCGCTGCGACTCCGGTTACAATCCACCAATTTGTTAAAACACAGGAAAGATTAAGTGCTTTCGACCAATATATTACAGACTTCTTCAGAATCATTCCCACTAACTCATTCAAAGTTTAAATATACTTCTTCCTATGTCACACGATCACACAACCAATGAACAGATGTAAAAAAGTACTTAAAAATACGTATATCAAATTTCTTGAATTGTACACCAAGAGCCAAGTTGAAAACCTAAACCATATACCTATTAATTTAAAACTCAACATATTTACACAGATTGAGACTTTAATCTTAGCACACTAGCAATAGAGGTTTGCTCATTAAGATCTGGAAGAACTGTGGCATTTAATCTGAGTTGGCATAGCAACTCTCTTTCCTCAATACAGTCCTTCCAAGGCCACGCCTAGGATCTTTAATAATACAATCAAGCCCAAAAAAAACCACTAGAAAAAATGGTCTAGGTTTTTGTTTACCTGCTTAGCTAAGTTTTTGACAATGTTCATTTTAACTTTATGGTTTAAAAGCCTGCATTTTCACTTGTTTCTCGCCTTTCCTATAACTAGTCTAGTCCAGATACAAATTTGCTGTATCTAGGACTGTTTGTAAGCGTCTGAGTAGTTGCCAAAGTCTGCTCTTCAATTTTTCCCTTAGATCTGCTAGTTCTCTCCTCTCCTGCACTTTTATTAGCTTATTAGTCTAGCATTTTACCAGACTTCTTGTAGCAATTATTGTAGCACACAAAAGTGCTACCAGCACTAAACGTTCTACAAGGAAACAGCTCCAGTACTTATTATTAATGCCCACCCCTCCAGGCATGTCTAAATGTCCGTTCCCTGTGCTTTCTCCTATTAACCTGGTGAACTTAGGCACCCTGAGGCAATGTAGCAACTGCCTCATGTACATCGACAACCCTCTCCTCTTACCTCTCAACACTCAGACTTGTGAGAGATGGACTTGTATATCCAAATTGGAAACCATGCACTCTCCAGCCAAGACCGGAATAGCTAGTCAAGAGGAGAAGGTCAACACTTGCACCACACCACATGGAACAAATAGTCCTCCAGAACACACACCAGCACTGCCTTCACATAAAAACACAAACCACACACCCACCTTCGTGGAGGATCTCAATAAAAATCTACCCAAACAGACAGAAATGCACTCCACCACCGCAACACAACACTAATGATGAGACACATAACTCTCCTAAACCGTGTGCCACTCAACCAAAGCCCTTAAGGGAAAACAGCATGCTCAACACACTAGTCATAGGTGACTCAATAGTGAGACACAATGATGTCTCACTAACTAGGTTGAATAAGGAGAAAGTAGCAGTCAGCTGCATGTCAGATGCCATGATCCGCCACATAACGCACGCACTCAGGTCCCTCAACAAAAGATACAAATATGACTCTGTCATTGTACATGTGGGTGTGAATGACCCGGAACGTACCTCCGTGGACTACATGAAAAGAGACATTGAAGAGCTCAAGCAGCATTCTACCATCACCCAAAATGATAACAGAGTACAAGCAGAAAATGACTGATTTCAACAACTGGCTAAGCTTCTGGTGTCATTCTAAGGAGATCCACTATCTGTCTGTCTGGGATGACATGACTGACAGACCTCGATGCTTTGCCAGAGATGGCCTGCATCTGTCACCCCTGGGCTTCCGGATACGGGCCAAGGATCTTGCCATCCCTATAGTGCCTTTTTTAGGTGGTGTTCCAAAGACCAAATTACCACTGCAACAGCTACAAACAAATGCAATCTGAGGGTCATGCTGCTCAACACTAGAAGTCTAGATCTCAAAATGCACTCGCTCGAAGTACTCCTTAAAATGGAGAACATCGACATTTGTGCTGTAACAAAGACCTGCCTCAAGGAAGCAGAACGCATCCCTGCACTACCAGGCTATAACTTATTCCACAACATTCGGCCCCAGAACTTGGACCGAAGCTCCAAAGACGGTGGTGTTTCCATATTCATAAAGGATGCTCACACCTCCAGACTGGTAGCCCAACATAATGGATCAGAGATACTTCAGGTGCAGCTAACATTGGGTAAGACAGTGATTCAGGTCATAGCCTGCTACAGGCCCCCAACCATGTCCCAAGACTCACACTCCAAGTCCCTAAGCACCCTGGAGAATACTAGAGTATAACCTAACACTCTCATACTGTGCGACTTCAACTACGCCTCCATTAACTGGAAAAACTACTCCTGAACCAATACACTTGCCCAACGTTTCCTGGAATTCATTAATTCCAATGCCCTGGAGCAGCTCGTTCTTACCCCCACTGGAGGTAGCAACATTCTTGACCTGATCATTACTAACATGAGCGACCGTTGCTCTACACCAGTAGTCAACTCCTCCCTGGTTAAAGCCAACCACAAACTAATCACCTTGGAAATCCACCCCCCCCCCCCGCAAAGGTAACCACCATGAAAAACTTCTCCAAAGCTAACTTTGGGCTCCTAAAAACAGAGGTGGCTAACTTCACGGCACCCATGCAAATGAAGAACAGTTGCATGACCACCAAAACATACACCACAGTACGAACACATACACAAATGCATGGATCTCGCCATACCCAAAAGAACCAAGATGCTCTACAAGGAAGCCAATCTAGTGTCCCCTGCCATAAACAAACTCTACAACAGAAGGAGGAAACTGATGCAGAATAAGGTGAAGTCCCAAGACTGGAAAAGCTCTCCTATCAGCCTCAACAAAATGTTGAGATCCCTCATAAAATCATCTAAAGCTAGCTATGAAAACAGAATTGCAGCAGATCGTAAAGACAACCAAAAGACCATCTATAGTTATGTTAAGAATCTCCACAGCAATACCCAGATTTGCTATGAGCTGCTGCATAATGGTACCTCCTATACTCAGCCAACAGCCAACAGATATTGCCAATACACTGTCCGACAGATTCACTGCCAACTTTACCCCCCCCCCCAAACGACCAATCACAATACCAGTAGATTGCCAGGCACCCAGAATTACTGCTGCACAGGTTAAAACAGCACTGTCCAAGGCCAAGAATACACTTTTATGGGACCTGACAATATCCCTGGCTGTGTTCTACATGAACTACAGAGTGAACTGGCACCTCACGTGTGTGCCCTGTCCAATCACAGCCTCACCTCAGGCTTTGTCCCTACCAAATGGCACACTGCTACAGTTATCCCTCTCCACAAAGGAGAAGCGACTACAGACCCTGGGAACTCTCGCCCCATTAGCCTGATAACTCTGATATACAAAGCTATGGAATGCATCATCATGGACCTAATAATCAAGAATATAGGGAATCTCCAAATATAGGGAATCTCCAAACTCTGGATCTCACACAGTTTGGTTTTGTGAAGGGTAGATCATGTCTGCTCAACTTGATTGACTTCCCTGAGTCAGTCACCACAGCTGTGGATGAAGGTAAGGTGGTTCATACAGCCTACCCTTGATCGGGCCAAGGCCTTTGATACCACTCCTCACTCAGAAATCATAGAAAAACTCACAAGCTAGGCATCAATCCCTATATCACTAGGTGGGGTGCAAGCTGGCTCGCAGATAGAACCCACAGTGTGAAAGTAGCTAACTCCAAGTCAGATTGCCGACCAGTCACGAGTGGAGTCCCACAGGGTTCGGTCCTGGGTCCTTTCCTGTTTAGTATCTACTTCTCTGAAGTCCAAGCCAACACGAAGGGACTCTGGCTGACAAAGTTCACAAACGATTGCAAGTTGGGAGCTATTATTAACTCCCCAAGTGATGCTGACATCCTACAGAAAGGCCAAACGGAGACCAACGACTGGTGTCAGAACCATGGCCTTAAGCTCAATGCCAAAAAATGTGTCATCATTCCCTTTGGGAAAAACCCGGTTCCCATGAATTACCACATCGATGGTAGTCCACTGAACACAGAAGGTGTTATAAGAGATCTGGGAACACAGGCTGACAGCAACCTCTTTTTTGACCACACACTGCCACTGTGGTCAGAAAGTCCTTCTATGTGGCACATCTCATTACTAAGCGTTTTGCATCCAGGAAGAAAAAGGTCATTGTCTCCCTATACTCTTCCCTCATTAGGCCAGTCATAGAGTACAATGCCCCATTTGGCATGTACCTCACTAGACACCTGCAACAACTGGAGAGGCCGCAAAAGTACCTCACAAAGAGGATCCTTGGCCTTAAACATTTGTCCTACATGGACAGACTCAAAAAACTCCAACTTTTCTCTGTTAATGATTGCCTACTTAGAGGCGATCTCTGCCACATATGACCCAGCTCTGTTACAAATGCTACATCTAAAGAAATCCCTCCGCACCACGCACTCCAGAGACCTCAACCTCATTACCACAATCAACAGAACGTGCCGGAGGGACAGGTTCATAACCCACAGACTGCCCATGCTATGGAACAGACTTCCCATACATGTCAAACAGAGCATCTCACTGGCCCTCTTCAAGAGGAATCTTGATGAGTGCATGGGAAATAGAAAATTCACCCCGGGGATCACTCCAGTGGCTCTACTCAACAGAGGCACTGGGAACTAAGGTCGGGTGGCACGATGTCAGGGTAATCCTCTGGGCTAGGCTTGTAAAGGCTCCAGGGCCATTAGCCTAGTACACACCTATGAACCTATAATATCAAGACAATGTTCGTAAATGCTCTCCTCGAATTTTCTTTTGAGTTTTTCCTACATAAAATCTGTCACATTTGTCACACAAAGCAAGGTAAATAACCCCCTGAGTACTCCATGTACAATAAAATGTTGACCTCAACTTGATTTTATTTACAGTGACTGAATTATCTTCCAACAAAACCTTACACTGTTTATAAAGTTTCATGCCACTTGTGATAATAGTTATTTGGTGTATCTTGCTAACTGCAATCACTGTGATTGTTTCTATGTCAGTAAGACCTCTAGGAGGCTTAAAGACAGAATATATAATCATCTTTATGATCTAAAGAATTTAAATCAACAAAATGCCCTTGCAAAACACATTGCGATATATAAGGAACACACTTTTAATTTCAGAATTCTGCAGCTAGCTATAAAAAACGCAAGAGGTGGAAATATCAACTATTTGGAGTCCATTGAGTTAAAATGGATATTCAGGTTATGTGCTCACATTTTTCCTGGATTAAATAATTATGTGAGCATAAAACCTGCCTTAGAAGCATGGCCATTGAAATAAAATATAATTAAAATGGAATGGAATGTCAATCTAATAGATGAATTAAAAATGCTATG
Source organism: Protopterus annectens (assembly GCF_019279795.1). Classification (NCBI taxonomy): domain Eukaryota; kingdom Metazoa; phylum Chordata; order Ceratodontiformes; family Protopteridae; genus Protopterus; species Protopterus annectens. The sequence continues at coordinate 1,997,330,669 of NC_056739.1, forward strand.
AAATGAAATAATAGATAATAGACAACAAGTAATTGCTCTGGATATGTATTTTTGTATATGTATTCCTAGGAATAACTGCACTTTTGTGTTTTTGCATTTCATGACTTTACGACACTAATTGTTATTTTAATTGTTTTATGTGTATTAATTGAATAACTGAAAGGATATATTACTATTTAAACGAAGGTTATTGATGTTTCCTTGAGATCTGATGAAGCATGTCTGTATACACGTGAAAGCGCTTATCCTGTTTTATTTTGTTCATTAAACCTGGGCTTTATCTACGTGGTGGTCCTACCTTGTTCATTGCTATATTTTGCATTATTTCGTATCTTGGTTGGGACCTTTGGTCTGCCGCGTGTATTTTTATCTTTATATTTTGTGTTTTTGTTTTATACCACGGCAGCCACATGGCTGAAACAGCATCCTTGGAGCTAGATTATAGTCCGATAAGAAGGGATTTACAAGTTAAATGGAACAACATCTTCGTACAACAGAGCAATCCACTCTACAACTTGAACTGGAACGCCCACTTGCTCATGCATCTACAGGTACTGTCGACAACCTTCATGAATTTAATATTCTACTGATAGAACTTGAAAATGATTTATATAAACTACAGCGGTTATCTTGGCAATGTTGGCATTTGGAAGCAAGTATACATTTTGGGGTTGTTCCACGAGGAATGAGGGTGTTGTGCATGCCGACCTACGAGGACACCTATCCTGAGTTATTAAAAAGCTAGCAGCAAATGAATACAGACTTGAAACATAAATATATGAAGCTTTTAATTGACTACTTCAGCCCGATAGAGGATGAACTCGCCAAAAAGGTAGAGGCTCTGTATAAAGATCTGTCTCGGCACATGTTAGCTAATGTTTACATGAATGTATTCTTATATAGTAATAGGCTACAACAAACGAAACAGCGAAAGCTGCAGCGTGATTATAGAGATTTTAGTCTGGGTAATGTCTTTGGCCGAAGGTTGGTATGACGAATACATCCAATGAGTCCTCCCAGGTTACTTTGGCTCCCAATTGTGCTGAGAATAATGGGTTTTCAGCTTCTCAAATGGCTACAGCTTCCAATATTGGCTGGAATACCTTAATTAATAATGCTAGCAGTAAAATTGGAACATCTGGAACCATTATCAGTCTCTATACAGGGTGAAACTCCACCACCCAATCAACAAGCCTTAATTAATCCTGCCTCTGAATGCGATACAGGTGCAAGACCCAAGATACTTCCACTAAGTATGGAGTGTTTTTTACCATTACCAGTGAAAACACGGACAGTATCGCAAACTAGGTCCAACAGTCGGGGTCGTCGAAACAGGAAATACAAGGGAGGAGGCAGCAATATGAATTGCCAAATCAGGAGATAAATGACTTAATATTTAATTTTTCGGACTATGCTTTGAATTCAGCTGAACTTTCTCTATTAAATAAAAGGGTTGTCTTTTATCCCCTCTATAGGCATGGATACATATGATCTGCTCATAGATTTCAGGAAATTTGGTCGTAATATAGCATTGAGATTATTTATGAAAGAATCTGCACATGAAATTAGATCAGCTGATATACTGAAACGCAAGAGCTTATTTAATCCCATGTTACCTATGCATGTTGGCTGCTTTATTAAGATGTGTGAAAGGAATGTATACGAGTTGTTCTATGATAAAAATGCTCATAAATGTTCATTTTTTAATTTAAAAGCTGATGAAAAGGAAGCTTTGTGGTCTCTGCAACATAATGAGACTATTAAAATTAGACCAGCAGATAAGGGAGGGGGGATTGTTTTAATGAATAGTATAGATTATATGGAAGCAATGAAATCGACTTTTACAGGATACAAATACCTATTGCTGCTATTGATAATGATTATTATATTAATAGTCAAAATTGTTCATGAAAATGTGTATGATTTATTAATGTGTAGGCAGATAGACTATGAACTTTACAATTATCTACATATAGAGTTTCCGTTCATTCCATATATAAAAGGCCTGCCGAAAGTACATAAATTAATATATCCACCTCCCATGAGACCCATAGTTGCTAGGGGTGGGTGGGTGACAAACTATGTCTGTGTTCATAGAACAGAAATTAGGACCAGTAGTGAAAGACGTCCCTATAATATTAAAAGATACTATGCAACTATTGAATGATATAGACAAACATACACAAGAATCCTCTACCCCATGGATGTTTATTAGTTACTCTTGATGTAAAACATCTCTTTACATCTATTCCAAAATGAGTATGGCTTAAATGCCATTAGGGAGATTTTGGCTGATAAGAATGCTCTAGAGAATAGTGATTTGACACTATTATACAGTATGCTAGATATGGTTCTCTCTAACAATGTCTTTATGTTTAATGACCAATTATATTTACAAAGATGGGGTGTCGCCATGGGCGCCCCATGTGCAAACTCCTACGCTAATTTGGTTGTGGTGGTGCAGCGGTAGCATTGTTGCCTCACAGCAAGAGGTTTTCCTGATCGATTCTCGGCTGGAGTGCTCCTCCCCGCGGTCGAGTGGTGTTCGAAAGACATGCGTGAATGGGTGTGCTTTCGCTGAAGGTTTGGTGTCAGGCTGGCAACTCTGCACCATAAAAAGCTACTGCCAATCATTACCGGACCGGAGGTCCGCTGTGGCGACCCCTAACCGGGAAAAGCCGAAAAGACAAACATCACTGGGAAAAAAGGTTTCTATTGAATTGTATCTATAGTCCACATATACACCTATATAGGTGAATAGTGAATGATATCCTTTTATTACAGGATGTTGAACCCTCCGTTTTACACATGATTTTATTAGTTATTTGAAGTCGACAACTGACTTCCTAAGGTTCACAATGATATACTCTACATCCCAAGTAGATTTTCTAGATGTCACGATTCATAAAGATCATTCTGGCACTTTAACCACTGGGTTATATCGTAAGCCTTGTTGGAAAAACAACTTGCTAGATTTTAGCAGTATGCATCCCCGATCTATATTTCCCAATATAGTAAAAGGACAATATCGTAGACTAAAGAGAATTTGTAAAGATCCTATTGACCTGAACACCCAGATAGATACACTTGATCATCTTTTTATGTATAGGGGTTAAAATGGATCTATACTGGAAAAAGCTAAAAAAAAGAGGTTTTTGGTGGTAATAGGGATGTCGGAACATGGAGACCAGGTCCTAAAAATCATTATAGGGGCAAGAGGCTTGCTGTCACAATTACATATACCAATGACAATGCCCTTATAACAGAGATTATAAGACGTAACTGGCAATGTACTCACTATAGACTCAGCTACGGTTAATATAGTGGGAAAGACACCGGGTTTTATATTCAAGAATAGTAAAAATTTGAAATGTCTTCTCTGTGGTGACAAAGTGGATAATACTATGAATAATAGGCCCTTGACACATGTTACTTTTCCCATGTGGACACTGTAATATGCGTAAAGTAATAACAAGAACACAGTCTTTCAGTCACCCAACCCTGGAGTATAAATTCTTTCCTAAGTTTCATGCCACTTGTGATGATAGTTATTTGGTGTACCTTGCTAACTGCAATCACTGTGATTGTTTCTATGTCGGTAAAACCTCTAGGAGGCTTAAAGACAGAATATATAATCATTTTTATGAAATAAAGAATTTAAATCAACAAAATGCCCTTGCAAAACACATTGTGATATATAAGGAACACACTTTTAATTTCAGAATTCTGTAGCTAGCAATAAAAAACACAAGAGGTAGATATATCAACAACTATTTGGAGTCCATGGAGTTAAAATGGATATTCAGGTTATGTGCTCACATTTTTCCTGGATTAAATAATTATGTGAGCATAAAACCTGCCTTAGAAGCACGGCCATTGAAAAAAAATAAAATAGAATTAAAATGGAATGAAATGTCAATATAATAGATGACTTAAAAATGCTATGAAATGAAACAATAGATAACAGACAACAAGTAATTGCTCTTGATATGTATTTTTGTATATGTATTCCTATGAACACCTGCACTTTTGTGTTTTCGCATTTCATGACTAAGACACTAATTGGTATTTTAATTGTTTTATATGTATTAATTGAATAACTGATAGGATACATTACTATTTAAATGAAGGTTATTGATGTTTCCTTGAGATCTGATGAAGCTAGTCTGTATACAAGTGAAAGCGCTTATCCTGTTTTATTTTGTTCATTAAACCTGGGTTTTATCTACGTGGTGGTCCTACCTTGTTCATTGCTACGCTGTTTATAAAACCTGCATTTTATGGTATCATTGGCTTTGTTGCTCATCATCCATATAAGGAGTTTTTTCCTTTCTAAAATATTCTTCAAAGTTTTCCCTCCCCGGTAGGCAAGTTGAGGTCTCATACCCAGCTTGTTCCTTAAACCCTCAAAACAAGAAAAAAAATTACAGTTCTTAAATAACACTTCTCTTATCACATGAGCCTCACTAGAATACTCAACCAAAAAGGCTAACATATTGTAAATATTCACCTTTTTGTTGTCACCATACATCTCACTGATATTGTTAAATGTAATTTTTAATAATGGTTGTATTGCCCCCTCCATCCTTCTTTGAACAATATTCTTTTGGGTTTCCTGAATACGTTTTTCAGGATACCCTCTTGTGTCAAACATCCTAGCCAACATATGACCCTCAGATACAAACTCGTCATTTTCAGAAACCATCTTGGCTATCCAAATGTATTGCCCCTTTACAACACCTCTCTTGATGCTCGGGATGGTTACTAGAATAATGTAACAACCAATTAGAGTATGTGGGTTTTCTATACACACTGCCAAACAGCCATTGTTTTTAACATCTTTGGTAATCTGTACATCTAGATAACTTACTGTTGTAGAATTGTAGAATCAACAGTATAAGTAAATCTTAAAAAATCAGTGAAAGTGTTTAAATAGGTAATAAATAGTTCTATCTCACTTCGAAGTTTGTCCCACACCAAAAATAAAATGTTGTCCAAATAACGGACATAAAGCTTCCATTGTGCAGCTTTAAACAAATTAAACACTTTTTCTCCCACTGGATTTAGACAATATTTGCGAAGTTGGGGGAAAAAAAGGCCCACCATCGCCACACCTTTATTTTGCTGGAAATGCTATTCTAAATACACAAAATTATACTCGGTCTCCATCAAAGTGACCATAGAGTTTCTCTCGTTGTTGTCAAGGTCAGTAGAGTCTATTAAGAATTCAATGCCAACAGTGTGTGGTACAACATTAAATAATACTTTGATATCAATGGTAACAAAGGTGTAATCATCAGAATAACCTATACCCTTTAGTTTTAGCAAAAAGCCAATGGTATGTAAAATGCGGGTTTTGTAAACTGTTTAAAATTTTGCTGGAAGGTAATGCAGTCACTGTAAATAAAATCAAGTTGAAGTTAACATTTTATTGTACATGCAATACTCAGGGGGTTATTAACCTTGCTTTTTGTGGCAAATGTGATGGAACTTATGTAGGAAAAACTCAAAGAAAATTCAAGGAGCGCATTTACGAACATTGTCTTGACATTAAAAAAAATAATGTCAAAAACTCCTTAGCTAAGCATGTAAATGAAAACCCAAATAATTTTTTCTAGATTTTTTTGGGCTTGATTGTATTATTAAAGATCCTAGGGGTGGGCCCTGGGAGGACCATAATGAAGAGAGAGTTGCTACTTAGATTTTGGTGTACAATTCAAGACATTTGATATACAATTTTTTTTTGTATTTTTAAGTATTTTTTTTATGTCTGTTCAATGGTTGTGTGATCATGTGACACAGGAAGATGTATATTTAACTTTGAATGAGTTATTGGGAATGATTCTGAAAAAGTCTGTTACATGTTGGTCGAAAGCGCTTGATCTTTCCTGTGCTTTAATAAACTGGTGGATTGTAACTGGAGTCACAGTTGTTCCTTGGTGAAGCATTACTTTGTGCTCAAGTGACTTGTCGGTTCCTGGATTTTTGTTGGTGCCATGCCAAGGAAACACTCAAAGCTCTGGAAGGCAGACCAGATGAGTGAATGTCTGTCTGCAACTAATTCCAATATATGATGAATTGCTATTATAATCACTATGATGAACAGCAGTGTTCCTTAGGCATTGTTTTAAAGGAAATAAGTCAAAGAAAAAGAAATACTGAAATAACTGTTACAGGAGATACCTGCAGACAATCAGTCTTTTGATAATACTGTATTTTAGAAAGGCATGCATAGTAATTTAACAGCAACAGCAGATGCAGGATTTCTGTTTACACTGGATCAACCAGCATATGTCCAGAATATATCTTTACTGACATATCAGAAAAATCAGTCCTTGGATGTATCATCTGATAAACAATAATACACATAATGAATACTACAAGAAAAGGAAGTTACAAACAACTGTGAAAAATAAAGACAACATATGTAAAACATCATGGAGATCTCCTTATGTTCGAGCAGAGGACATCATGCAGGTCTTATGTTCAAGCATAGGATACCACTGCTATGGAACAGACTCCCCATCCACATAAAAGAAAGCTTATCCCTGTCCATTTTCAAGCTCAGCTTAGATCTATGGATGGAAAACAGAAAATTTACCCCAGGATTGCCCCCATACTTCTAATGGACAGAGGCTCCTAAATGCTTTATCCCATATATGGGTCCCCTCAAATTATCTATGGTACAATCTCAGTTATTCTTTTTAGGGGTAATACATAACTATTGATCATGGGACAGGTACGGCCAATCTGTAACCAAATGGGATGGGTTATTTTGAGCATAAAAAGGGAAACTGGCTAGGCTTAAAATGGCCCACAAGGGCAGACAGCCTAGTACTTAGCTATGAACCTATAAGCATAAAGATTAGTGGAACTAATTATAAATATTTATGAAGGTCACTTTACTCTTTACTGAGGATAAGGGAAAGCACTGTACTTAAATTCAGCACCAAACTGGATAGAAATCCTTTACAGTATAATGGCAGACTTGGATGCATTTTATACTCAGCTATTCAATGGTAATTCCCTGAAGGTTTTGTCAAGAACTCACAAAAGGGTGAATCAAAATATGTTTTTTTTTTTATATATATACAGATGTACCACATACAGGGATTTTCCAGGTACTGCATAATGACCATCTGGTACACTACATTAAACTTGGTTTCCATTAAGGATGTCTGATGGGAGGAATGGAGTGCACATCCAGTATATACCTTTCATGAGTTATCAATGAACACAACAGAATTAAACATTTTATATGCTTAACCAGCCAAAACCAAAATGTTGTCCCTTCTAGCAGGAGGCAACTAAAGCTCCTTCTGCTAAGGGGGATAACATTTTGCAGTCAAATTTAACACCAAGATGCAACAAAATCTCTATGGGTAGGCGTCAAAGTCTTGAGTACAAGGTATGTACAAGTATCTGTGGATATTTCCTGAAGGGTTTATCAAAAACTCTCACAGGTGGACTAACATATGGCCTGTCATGCACAACTATCAAATGCAGTGCTTTACAGTTTGGCATGGTATGCTGTACTTGGTTTCCACTGATGTGGGTACATGACCTCTGATCCAAGTGGGGAATGCAAAGCATATCAAGACTAGTACCTTTACTGAGTTGCAATTACATCAGAAGTAAAATCCTATACATTTATTCAGGAAAAGGAAACCTTTAGTCAGTGGAAGCCATAATAAAAATTCCCTGTACTAGGAGGAATCATGTGGTAGGGACAAATTTAGCCATCTCAATGAATTCCATAAAGGAAGAATGGAAATCAGAGGATCATAGGTACGCTTTGAATTAGAGCATTCTATTATTTTAAGTCTCTAAAAGCTTTTCCAGGAACTCTTGAGAGGGTAAGGGGTCAGATACTGTATTTTAGACAAAGACATGCATAGTCATTTCACAGCAGCAGCACATGCAGGGCTTTTGTTTAGAGTGGAGCAATCTGCACATGTCCAGAATATATCTCTATTTGTATATCAGTAAAAAATGCACGCATTTCACTACACAAGGCAATTATTGTTAGTGCAAAAATACCAAAGAAAAAACTCCCAGTGCTGCGGGCTGCAATGTGATGGGTTTAAATTATTAACAGAAATGCAAAGAAAGCAACAAAACAGAAAGGTAAATAATGCATCTATGAATGCCCATGTGGCCAAGGATAGTTTCCTGAAAGTTTTATCAAGACACTTTCAACAAGGTTGGAGATGCTGCCTGTAAGACACAGGCTGTCACAGTCTGGAACACACATAATGACTTAAGTAGGGTTGGTCGGGTAGGTACGGACCAAAAGCATTTTCAAGCCTTTAACACTGGGCAACATATATGATGTCAACAAAGCAGAAAAAGAAACCTTGCAGTCAAAATTGCTGTGTTTTTAAAATGAACATTTCAAAGCAATGGCCAAATAAACGATTAAATAAGCGTCAGAGTTTGCCACAAATGTAAATTTTAAAACTATTTACTCTATTATCATTTGTTAACTAGGAAGATCTGAAAGCAGAATCCATTTTAAATGGAGATCAAAGAAAAGCATGAGTTAGGCTGTGTCTATAGCACAGAAGAATGCAGCCCTGACTACAACCCAGCTGAGGTGGGTTCGCGTAGTGGCATGGGCAGTGGAGCAGCAAGCCAGGAAGGGAGAGGAGTAACCAGCCATTTAATGCACATCCCTCAAATTAAATAAAATACAGGCAAAACCAGTTTTCCATCTGTCAAGGACTTTTGTTTTGTTGCCTCCACTGGACTATCCTTGTGTGAGTGTGTGTGGGGGGTGGGGTGGGTGGTATGTCTGAGTTCAACTGGGCAGTCAACGGATCAGGCCTAGGCCTCTTGAACTTCTTCAGGATGGGTGGGAAATCAAGAGTGGAAGGATCTGCCATTTTAGCTTGGATAAGCCGCTTAAAGCGCCGAGTCCCCAAGTAAGTACAAAAAACAAAAACAGAGCCACCAAATACTGCAACAATCTTTACTGGCATTCTGGTACCTCGACTAGATGCCTTCAGAGGAATGATTTTAATTGTTAATTTGAATATTTAACACAGGTTTTGTAAATTGGTGTTAAAGTTTCTCAAGACATCTTCATGCATCATTTCAGATGACGATGCTTCGTTGTATATTTAGCTGTTTTTGTAATTATTTAATTGCTTAATTAGTTAATTATTTATACCGACTGAAATTTGAATAAAAAAGCTGCATGGTATGTTAAAAATTTTCATTCTCTGAAGGCATCTAGCCGAGATACCAAAACGCTAGTAAAGATTGTTGCAGTATTTGGTGGCTCAATTTTTGTTTTTTGTGGTTTCTTACGTTTAGTGTTTGTGTGATCTCCAAGAAAGTACTAAGGGTGGAAAGATGCATACATACGTTTTTTGGTGTAAACACTTGGCAGACACTGCAATTTTTATAATCATAGTTTGCACCCAGGCAACAACAAAAAAAAAAAACACTAGAGTGGAGATCCTTGTAAGAATCTGCCTACCACAATTGCACTTTTCCCTTTAGCTAACATGTAACAGAAAAAACAAAACCTTTCAGAAAAAAACAAGGAAGTTTCCCCAGCGGGGCACTTGTCTGATCCAGTGAAGGCACGAGATACCAGTGACAACACATAGAACACACTGATGGATGCAAGACCTGCATTTGGACTGGCTGTGAAGTAGTCTAGGGTCTTCATGCTCATACATCTGCATATGTCCTCTTACTTCCACCACAGGCTTAGGTCATACGTCTGTCATACAACTCAATGAAAAATGTTGGCTTTGGTACACCAGTTGGATGTCCAGGCTATTTGGTGAGATAGCCCATCAGTCTGGAATACTGCAAAACTGATCTAAGGAAGGACTGACAGATAGCGGAGAGTTGGTATAAGTTTGGGAAGCTTACCCCACAAAAGAAAAAAAAAAAAAAAAAACTATTTTTGACTTTTGCTACTGTAATGAGTGACACTTCTGTTGTGATCAGCTGACATTGTAAAACTGATTTCAGTCTCAACTAATCAAACCCAGCAAAGCCAACATTGAGGCAAAACTAGCCTCCCGGGCTAAGGATAACCATAACGCACGCTTTCAGTTGTGTACACAACCTTAAGGGGAACACACAACAGTGTGCTGAACTAATTGTAAATGGATTTCCCTGTACCAAACTGGAGGATACAGCAAATTTGCTGGCCAATAAATGTAGTTCCAACTTCACCCTCATCTATCCCCTAGGAAATGCCATCCACCATTTCTCCCCCAACTGTCAATGAAAAACAGGTCCTCACTGCACTCTCCAAACCTAAAAGTCATTACATCGATGGGCCCTGATAATATCATAGGATGCCTCCTATATAGTTTTAAACACAACCTGTCAGGCTCACTAGAATCTCTATTCAACCACTGTCTCCAGACAGGCTTTGTCCCTAGGGAACTAAGGACAGCAACAGTCATCCTTTTACACAAAGGGTGACCATAAACAGACCCAGGAACTACAGACCCGTAAGTTTGACTAGTCTAATATGCAAGGCTGTGGAAGTAATTATTGTGGACTTGATAAACAAAGACATAAGAAATCTTCAGACACTAGATCCATACCATTTTGGTTTCATCAAGGGCAGGTCATACCTACTAAATCTGGTGGATTTCTTCAAGAAGATAACTAGAGTCATGGACAAGGGCAAGATAGTGCATCTTTGCACACCTTGACCTGGCAAAGGCATTTGACACAATACCTTACTAGGGTATTATAGACAAATTCACAAATTTAGGCATAAATATTTATCCCATATAATCATTTTTCATGTGACACAGCAGGTGTGGTATACTGTTTGAAATGTCCCTGCAACCTTTTCTATATTGGTGAAACCAAGAGAAAATTTAGAATTAGGTTGCAGGAACACATAAGAGACATTAAGAAACAGAGACTGGAAAGTCCTGTAGCATTTCATTTTTTAGAAAAATATCATAAAGACATTAGTTTATTACAAGCTACAATTCTGGAAGAAATGTTTATCAGGAAGGGGGATGAAAGACTAATTAAAAACATTTTAGTGTATAAATAAACTGTTTTCATACTGAAGTTTGACACTAACACCAAAAGGCTTGCATAGAGAAGAAAATTGGAGAAGTCTGCTTTAAATTTTAATAAAGTGTTTATGTAATTGATTGATTGTTTTACTAATTGCTGATGATCTATATATAGGGGAATGTGTATTTTGTAATTTTGTACTCTCTGAAGTCTATTGTGTCCGAGGCGCTAAGTCAGTGTAATAAATTTTAATTGTGGATCTGATTCCCACTGTCATTTTTTTGATATTTTTTTTGGTCTGCTGTTGGTTGTATTTTTATAAATCCCTGTGTCACCTGATGGATAGCCAAATGGCTTAATGACAGGACATGAAGTTGGGGAAATCCACTTCCACCAAAAGGCCTGTTACTAGTGGTGTCCCACAAGGCTCAGTACTGGGACCTCTCCTGCTCAGAATATATTTCTCTGAAGTCAAGACAAATGTAGAGGGCCTAGGGTTGACCAAATCTGCTGAAGACTGCAAGCTGGGTGCAATCCCTGAAATCCCTACAGATGCAGATACCTTCCAGGAAGGTCTGACATGGACAAACAACTGGTGCCAGAGCCTGGCCTAAAACTCAATGCAAAAATTGCATAATTATGCCTTTTTTGGAAGACAGTCACCCTTGTAAATTACACCACTGACTGCACTCCCCTAAGAGTACACCAAGTGGTAAAGGACCTGGGAATTCAGACAGACAATAACCTGAACTTTGATCACCATGTGCCCACCGTGGTGAGAAAATGCTTCTACGTGGCATAACTTATAAGTATGGGCATGGCATTCAGAACTAAGGAGATCACAGTCCCAATATACTCAGCTCTCATTAGACCAATAATACAATACAATGCACCCTTCAGCATGTAACTGACCAAGAACTTATAACAGCTGGAGTGGCCACAGAGGTTCCTCACTAAAAGGATACAAGGTGTAAATAACATGTCCTATATGGACTGCCTCAAAGCCTTGTCCCTGTACTCTGTCTCCTACAGACTACTGATGGGCGATCTACTCCTCATGTACAAAGCACTCTCTGGTCCAGTCCTGATGGATCTGCTACACATTCTAAAAAAAACAGCATTAGAAATACCCAATTTAAACAGTCTGTGACAAACAAAACATGGTGGAGGGACAGGTACATCTCTCAGAGATTACTTCTTCTCAGGAACAGATTCAACCAGTCATGCGAAGCAGAGCAATGAATGGGAAATTGCAAACTGACCCCTGGCTTGTTGCCTGTGTTTCTTATGGATAGGAGCAGCTTGTAAATGCCCTAAGGCACAGGCACATATCAAAGCTGTTCTAGTCCTTGGGCACTGACAATTGAGAGAATTGGGGCAAGAATGGCTAGGCTTAAGAAGGCTCTAGGGTCATTAGCCTAGTAACCTCCTATGATCCGGAGTTATCGCATTCTAATCATTCACAGTGAAAGCCATGAAGCATGTTTCCCCACTAATGAATCTCCAGTCAAAGCCAGTGATCTAGTCAAAGCTGTCCACTTGAATGAGGAGGGCAGGGTTGCCACAGTGACTACATCACTCAGGGGAGAAAGTTATTTTGCCATACTGCACTCTACTACATACAAACCCTGCCCAAGCACTTAATGCAGCATACCAGGGGACGGCAAGGCACAAACAAAAATCCCCTGTTGGCCATCTGGATGACAGTTTTGTCTCAATCAGCTCTCGTCCACTACAGAACGAACAGGCAGAGTTGAAGAGATCAGACAGATGACTGGCAGGTGTATGAGGCCAGAAAAGAAGGGGAAAAAAAAGAAAGAAAAGCTGACATTAAAAATTGCAAACAAAAACTGAAACTCTGAACCATCACAATAAGTAGAGATGTTATTACAAGTATAAAAACTATAACCAGCTAAGAAAATGTATTACACATATACATTAACTACTTCATTAGACTGCTTGTAAAAACAATACTGAAGAAGCCTAGACTAATTTAAACAAATTAAGAAAACACAGCACATTTCAAAGTCATACAGATGCAAGCTGAGGTGGTATTGGCAGGGTTTACTACTGAGCACAGAGAATAAGATGACATGAAACAAAGGGCATATCTGCATCAATATTAGGCATTATGCAAAACTAGACAGACTGCAGGAGAAAAGGAAAATACCAGTTGTAAGGATACATTATGTGTTTTGCCTCAAACAGAAAGACTGTTTGGTATACAGATACTTCAGTGGATCACTTCTGAAAGAGTCCTGGAGAAGTTTGATTATTAGATGATCACTCCACAGTTCAACTGCTACCTTTGACAAGACAACGTCTCCAAATCTATTCATGGCTAACAAATGCACCAAATAACTTTAAGGTTTGGTACTGGAACACACCATCTTATTAATGAACTGAGAGCAGGGTATTGGTCACAGGAGTGAAGAAATAAACAAGAGTACCATGTTTAATATTTCTATTACTTTACTGATGGACTTACCAGTTGTATTAGCTGCTTTTGCATACAATTATTGACGGCTCCTATGCAAAAACTTACATCTACTGAAGAAAGGCATGGTGCGTAACCTTAATGGTCATTTAGCAAACTTATTTTTTGGTACACACCATCGCCACTGTGTTTGAACATTTCAGCCCATGGGTGTGGTGTTAGGATAAACTCCAAAACTTGACTCACAGTTTAGCATGAGGTCATCTAATCCACTAATTAAATTAGTTAACTAAAGTTGCATGCTATAGGCATATTACTACTGTATCATTTTCTCTGTGATAAGACCTCTCAATCTGTGGTTCTACGACAGTTTATTCTCTCTTCCACTGCAGTTCAGCAAGTGTTCTATGAAATTCCCATGCTTGGGGGTAAAAGTATTCCTTAAACACTCAACTTGTTAAAGTGCTGCAAATTAACAACAGCATACCTAGGACTTCAGCCCACCAGTTTTGCCCCTACCAGTGAGTGACTGAGCACACTTCCTGTAAAGCCAGAAAAAACAATGAATACTCCACACTACACATATGAAATATGCAAGCACATATTTGCTTGAAGATGCAACTCCAGCATACACCATCCAAACATACGGGGCTAGAAGGAGGGTATTTATTCTCACAAGAAGTCTTTCTCCATATATGAATTGATATACAAAGAAAAATTAAAGTTACGTACTCACCATAGCTATGCATCTGTGTTGTCCGTTTTCATTTTTCCTCAACATATGGGTTACGGATCTGACTTGGCCACATTCTACAGACTTCAGATCCAACTCTTGAGCTCCTACCTCTACCCATAATATCCTAGTCCATTCCTAATACTTCAGACTGAATTTGCTACCTTAAAAGGTCTTAACGTAGAATAGTAGAAAAGAAGCGAAATAAAACCAGGGCTCAGACTTGGAACTACAGGTTCCAAAAGTCTATCAGGTCATGCCAGAAGGTAACAGAAAGGAGGAGGGCAGTTGAGGAAGAATGAAAATGGACAACATATATGCATAGTTATTGTGAGTACATAACTTTAATATCTGATGTTGTCCTTTTCATTCTTCCTCAATGTATGGAACAGAGTCCCCAGCTACATAAATATTGGGTGGCCCTCATGGAAGGATATTTGGAGAACCACTGAACCAAAGACCACTCTGCTTCTGGAAATTATGTCCAAGTTGTAATGAGTAATAAAGGTATGAGCATTAGACCAGGTGGTTGCTGCACAAATCTCATCAATGGAAGTTCTACACCAGAAGGCAGATGAGGTGGCCATGGATCTGGTTGAATGAGTCTCAGGTGGTTTAGTTGGGGAGAGACCTTGCTGGAAATATATCCAGGAAATGCAATTTGTTATCCATTTAGTCAAAGTAGCTTTAGAGGCAGCAGAACCCAGCCTACTATGTGAAAAAGAGATAAACAGCTGGTCCATTTTCTGAAATATAGAAACGCACATCTAAAAGATGTAGCATGTTTTCTCCCTTATTCTAAAATGTTGGGAAGCCTGGTAAATGAATGGTTTGATTTATATATTTTTTTCAGAAGCCACTTTTGGAAGGAAAGAAGGGCTGTTTCATAGAGTAACTATCTTTATGAAAGATGACGAAAGAGCCTGGAGTTCAGATTTTTGCAGATGTAATAGCAACTAAAAAGGCAGTTTTCCAAGACAGGAATTTTAAGTCAGTTTTTGCTGAAGGTTCAAAGGGTTGTTGAGTCAAGCCTTGAAGCACTCTTGTTAAATCCCAAGGCAGTGGATAGGTCTTTCACTGGAGGTATAAGCAAAAGGTGTCCTTTAGAAAGCCTTACACATCTTGGAAGCAGCCAAGCAAGATGCATAGTCTCCCGAGTAAAAATCTGAAATGGCTGCCAACTTACTGTGAAAAAACTAGCACCTTCTTTAAAAAGAGAAGCTAAAATGGAGACTGGAGGGACAAACATGGACTACAACATCTCTTGGTGACTCCTCCTGCAGGGTAAATCAGGGTAAAGTACCTACTACATTTGTTGCTGTGGAGACAAGCAAAACTATCTCAGCAAGATTGGTCCCAACAACGGAAAATTCTCTCTGCCATTCATTGATTGAGAAACCACTCATGAGCCATCAGAATGGACCTGCTGAGTTTCTCCGCTAGTACACTGTACTTCCCCGGAATGTGCATTGCCATTAGAAAGTGGTTGGAGATTGCCCATTACCACACTCTCATAGCTTCTAAACAGAGGGGGTAAGATCGAGCTCCCCCTTGTTTGTTGACATACCAGACCACAAGCATGTTGTTGGCTTGAATTGCAATGGTCCCCGTAGTGAGAACATCTTGAAATGCCTGCAGCACTGGAAGGACTGCTCTCATCTCCAGGACACAGATATTTGAATTAGTCTCTTGGGGAGATCACATGCCTTGGATCATCCTTCCCAAAAAATGCCACCTCCCCTCCCTAGTTGGGTGGCATCCATGGTCACTGTGGCCAATGGGGGAGACAGAATGAAAGGGAAACCTATGTGAATGTCATCCAACTGGATTCACCAGCAAAGATGGTTTCTGAATACTGAAGTCAGTCTGACTAGGAAGGAAAGTGGTTCAGTTTATGTGTTATGAATTTTTGCGGTGTGTGATTATGTTTTCAATTTATGGTTTCAGTGTGTTTTAACATTTAGTGTGTATTAGTGCTTTAAGAGTTTTTATTAGAGGCAATGATGTGATACTGGGGAGGGGTACAAAAGGATGGTGTGTGCTTTTAGTAATTTGATTCTGATGAAGTAACTTGTTTACGAAAATGCTTAATCCTGGTTTGCATTAAATTTATTTGCTCCTACATCTGCCTTCATTTTTTTCTTTGGGACTG
Source organism: Protopterus annectens (assembly GCF_019279795.1). Taxonomy (NCBI): domain Eukaryota; kingdom Metazoa; phylum Chordata; order Ceratodontiformes; family Protopteridae; genus Protopterus; species Protopterus annectens. The sequence continues at coordinate 1,997,347,001 of NC_056739.1, forward strand.
CTCTGCTGTTCGTACTTTGGATTTTTGTCTTCAGTGTTTTGGTTATTGGTTTATCTGGGAAGGAAAGAGTTTGTCAAAGAATAGACCACTTAACAGCTAGAGTCTACTGAAGAACATGCATATAGTAATGTGCTAATAGGAATAAAACTATAGATACTGCCATGGTTCCTAATGCCTATAGGACAAGTCTGAAAGGAGGAGCAGGATGAGAAAGAATTTGCTGAACCGGAGACTTTGTGCCTGTGCAATGAAAGTGTGGACCGTAATGCCTAGTTATTGGCAAATTGCCCCTGGACTGTTCTAGGAGATGCCTGGTTGGAGCGGTGAGGAACCAGTTGTCTAAGTATGGAAACACTGCTACCACTGCCATACACTTGGTAAACATCTTGAGGGCTGGGGTGAGCTCTGAACTGAGAGTGACAGTCTCCCAGCCGAAACTGCGTCTTTGGGAGTGTTTGTTTATTCTGATGCGATAGTATTCATCCTGAAGATTGACTGAGCACATCCCATCATCCTTATATAAAATAGGTAGACTGCTCTGCCTCTGAGAAAGCTGCTTTCACGTGAATCCTGGAAAGACCTCTGAGAGTTAAGGAACCACATTTTCTTGCCTCCTATTTGATTCATTGAAAAGGATTGTTGAGGGGGAGAAAAGTGAATCCCTACATTAGAAAGGGTCTTTCCCTCCTGTTCACTGTGGGAAAGTGTTTCTTTCACAGAAGGGCCAAACAAGGATGTTCCATCAAAAGAAGCATTGATGAAAGAAGACTTGAAAAGCTCTGCAAAATTGCATAACCACATCCAGGCATGTCTCTTTATGGCAATGCCTGAACTGGCAGCCCGTGAGGTCCCTTCTGAAGCATGAGAAATTAACCTCACGGATGCACTGGATATAGATAAGAGAGTGGCCAGCTGTGAGGATGGTCTTTTATAATCCTCTGCAGACATGGACTCTAAGACAGATTTTGAGAGTTCCTTTGTCAAATCCCTCTGCAGTCTTGTAAAGTGCACCAAATAGTTCAGCGACCTCAAGGCAAAGGTCATTGAAGCAAACACATGCTTTCCAAATCTGTCCAGTGCCCTGAACTCTCTGTTAGGGGGTGGACAGAGGAGCTCTGTTCTGCTAGCTCCTTCTTGGAGTCTGCTGCCACAACCATCAGATCAACAGAGACCCCTTTGGTCCAAAGGGATTTATCTTTTGGAGGTGCTAAAATGTTGTCTGGATAACGTGGGACTGGTGCAACAGAACGTTCCTTCCATGCCCAGTGAGAGAATAGGTTGATAAGCTCATCAGCCGGGGGAGTCACCTTAGACATAGATCAGCCAGCACCAAAGGCTTCCAGAAATACTGACTCCCCAGGAGAAGTAGTACATGAGGACCAACCACTTTCTGCTTAATGATCTCTAAAAATTCTCCAAATGAGATGTCATTAGGTGGTGATCTGGGGGGACCCTTTTCCTTCGAAGTCAGTATCTTCAGTGAGGGATTCCAAGGTAGAATTTGTGTGTCTCCTTTTACACGCTTTCTTTCAGTAAACCTCCTCAGCTGGATGCTCTGGAGAGGTGTCTGAAGAGAGAGAGAGTTCCTTTAAGGGAAGTATCTGGATGTTAGTTGGTATTGGCTGTCCATGTGGAGTAGGTATAATGGGATCAGAGCTTGGAAACATACATAGAAAAAATGCCAGATCAGAGGATGCACAAAAGTCTGGATGTCCTGAATGAGAGGAAACCCTCGCCTCTACCTCAAAGCCCGACCAGGAGAAGCAGTGGCCAGCCACACTAAAGCAGAGATGTCCAAAGCAGGCAAACCCAGACTGTCCAGATCCCCACAGATCCAATGCCAGCACTTTGGCTCCAAGACTCATCCCGATCAGAGGGAACAGGAGTAGAACTGATCAGGGAAACCGTCGGGTTGAAGATGTTACTCTCTTCAGTTCTGACACTGATACTCTCGGAATGCTCAGATCCTGGGGCTCCGAAACCAAAGGACGGATCAGAGAAGAAGATACAATTGTATGGGAGGTGGAAGGAAGGGTTCATGGATAAGACAGGAGATGGAGCCAGTATAACTCCCATCTGGATCTGAGCTCGGAGGAACTTTCTGATCATCCTATCAACTTCAGCTTCAGAGAGACTCCTGGAGGACTTGACAAATGAAGTAGTAGACAGAGGTCTGTAATGCTTCCTCAAAGTTTGCATGAGGAGGGAATGCAGCAGAGGAAAAATAGGGTTGACAATGAACTCGGGTATCAGAGTTCTTGGTGTATGGGAAGTACCTGAAGTCGGATCCCATAGTTTAGGATCTGTGGGTTGAACAGTAGGAATGCCTAAAATGACTATCAGATCTGAAGTTTTTCTCTTCGAATCTGACAAAGCTGGATCTGAAGACCTCTGTATTTTTTGTGGAGGTTCCAAGGAGGATGAAGTCTTTGGAGACTTAGGTGGAGATAGTTTTCTGTGCTCTGAATGAGCCCTGAACGATTTGCTGGGATTTGAGCCCCAGAGAAGGGGGATGATGAAGATGGTAATAACCCTTTGAGGACTAACTTTTTCCATCTGTCTGTTACAGCCCTAGAGTTAAATGCAGCACACATGGTAGAGTTCATACCCAGATGTGCTGCCGCTAAAAAATAAATGCACTCCCTGTGGGCATCTGAAAGTGTATTTTTTAAACCCTGTAGGCTTCTAAGCCATAATACCTTAATTACAACAAAGGAAAAATGTGTAAGAAAGAAATGCATCTTTTTTTTGTTTTTTATTTTTTTAAATTAAAAATTACAGTAAATAAGTACAGGTGAAGACCATCAACAATGGTAGTAAAGAAAACCCTGTCAAAAAGGGTAAGAAAAAAGACAGAGAAGAGAGAGAAGAAGGAAGTACCATCAGTGGTACTTAAGAAATTACTTTATTAAAGCAGGAGAACTAATGGAAAATCCTGAAATCTAAGAGGGGGAATCCTCTAATTTAGAGAGAAAAAGTAAAGATTTTCTATGAAAAACGCACTTACAATAAACACAAAAAGGCCTGAAAAATACTCAGAGAGGATCCACGTCTATACGAGATAGTGGAAAATGATATCTGAGGTACTGGGGATGGACTATGGCATTATGGGTAGAGGGAGGAGCTTGAGAGTGGAATCCAAAGTCTGTAGAATGCAGCCGAGTCAGATCCAAGGTTAAATCTATAACCCATATGTTGAGGAAGAATGAAAAGAACAACATTAGATCAGATGAAATGATACAAGGAGAAATCCACTGCATCTTGTGCTGGGTTCCATCCATGGTATCTCTACAGATAAGAGTCTAAAACAGCAAATCCAAAAGGGTAGAAGCTGGACAGCAGTTAAAAAGCACAGAAGCATAAGTCCTGAAGCACTGAGCTAACAAAGGATGTATGGCTCAGATTAGCTGTTCATAATGTGATAAAGGTATGAACTCATGAGCAAGTGGCTATGGCACAGACAGATATTGGCAATGAAGATTTTTTTGGAAAGTCACACCTCTAGCACAGTGGGTTTTGACTGCTGTATTTTTCAGTGTCGATGCTTGATAAAAAAAGATGATACAGTTTGTGGTACCAGGCCAAAAAAAAAAAACAGATGTAAAATCTGATGCAATTTTGTTCTTTCTTTTTTATTACAAACTGCTGGCACTTGTGCAGGCTATATCTGAGATATGTTTAATGTGCAACAAGTGTTTCCTGTGGACTGAGAATGTAGCACCTTTTCTCTGTATGAAAAAGAAAATGAAAGGAAAAGAAATGTATGAAACTGGTAAATGAAATGCAAATTACAACCTTCTACAGTTTCTCAGGAAGGTCTTAATTGCTTTTATATAATTAAATTACACAAAGGTTTGGAGTCAGGAAGAAAAAGGTCATAAAAACACAATTACAAAACTCTTCAAAAGCAGCAAACACTGGTAGTTAAATGAGAAACTGTCTCATGGTATGAAGGCATCTGAAGGTGAAATAACTTGTTTTCTTTGAAAGGAACAGTGTAATATAATGACCCTTCAATTTTCTGTGGGAAAAGAATGGGGATATGACATGTATCTAGATCTGAAAGCAAAGCAACCCTTAGCTTGCCTGAGAAATCTCTGATTATTTACACTCGTCACTCTCTTGTCTTTTGTATAACATCAATGTGACTTCACGTATTACTTGCATTTTATCATTTTGACATATGTAATGAAATTGTACTGCCTATGTAATAAAACTGTATTATGTCTATGGAACATTTCTCCCTGGGCATCCACTGAAAATGGGATTTAACCCAGTTGGACTTTTCCAGTAACCAAACGTCAAAGTAATTAAATAAACAAATAATGAAAGACTGATGTTTGAATTCTGCCTTGTATTATTCTACTATTAAATTATTCTAGTAAATTAGAATAGTTGGTTCCCAATATTTTTTTTTTCCTTCAATAAGAGACAGCTAAGGTATTTATTTAGCTGTAGATCAGCTTCTTCTTTAAATACTCATTCTGTATAACTGTCTCTTATTTTTATATTCTCTGGGCACTGCAGTGACCTCTGCACATTTAAAATGCATCAGCATTGTCTCAACTTTACTGTTTAAGCTTTATTTATTTATGTATAATTATTTATTATCACAGTAGAGTATTATTTAGCACTGCAGGTTGGCAAAGCTGTAGCATCTGCATCTGGACTGGCCAGATTGTTTGAACATGCTCTCGGTGAGACACTACCTTTTATAATCTACAACTGGCTAAATTAAGAAAGGTCAGGTAATTTATAAGTTTGGTCTCCAGCTACATTTAGAGTGATGAAAGTGTAACCAAGCAAGAAGAAAGCTGTGGGAAACTGGTGAATTCTACTAGCCTTTTCTGGGTAACTGTGTGTATATAAATAAAACAATCTGAAAAAGCAGTTACCTTGGGTATGAGTACCGGAAGACACTGTGGTTCACACAAAGTAGTGAGAAAGGGGCCTGGAGTGCTAGGTCAAAAACTCTGCTCTGAAAGTGGTCAATGTGCAGTACTAATCTCAGTATGGATGTTTGAGGTCCATACCCATGACAGCAGTGCATATTCCCATATTCTCTTCAGAGCAAGCAGCATTTGATTAACTGATTATTCAATCAGACTTGTCTAGACTTCCTTTTACCTACTGAACAGCAGTAGTGTGACTCAAGAGACAAGAGACCATCCTTGTGATGGTCAGTAGACAAAAGTTACTCTTATTCACATACCAGTGATTCATACCCCCTCCCCCCAGTGCCATCCTAATCCACACATACAGGTGGCAAGTGCTGTCATCCATTATACAGTTTAATCAAATAAACAGGATCTGCTTGGAAAGCCCTTCTCTCCACAGAGTAAAAGGGACAAATATCTGTCCTGTCAACCAAAAAATCATGCATCTGATTCAGATAAACCAGAATCGATAAAACCACAAAAAAGGGAATCAATATTCGATTGGATCTTATCAAACAGGCCAAACAACATTAGTAAAACCGGCTGTCTCTCTGCCATCCTTGGTGACCACTTCCCAACCTATGTAATCAGAAGTCAAACCTACATAGTACAATCTACCATCTGCCAACAAATAAGAAGTAAAAAGTACTTCAACCCCAACAGCTTTACTACTGCTCTATCAAGTTGTAACTGGCACCCCTTAAGAACACTTAACTTGGATGATGCTATATCATACTCTAACTCAATTTTCCTCTCAATACTAGACCACCACGCACCCCCAGAACCATTCAAATCAAATCTGACTATGCCCCCTGGTTATCCAAAGAGACTAGAGCACTATTATATAACAGGGGCAAATGGAAAAAGACAGGTACCAATATTGACAAACAAAAATATCTGGAGCTCAGGAATAAAGCTAAAAAACTAATCAAGACTGATAAAAACAAACTATTACCACAGCACTCAAAACAGATATCAGAACAATCCTAAAAACTTTTGGACAGCCACAAACAATCTACTCCATCCAGGTAAAGCTAGCACACCTGCTCCGTTAACTCAGACAACTCAACAGCCATAGCAACCCAGTTCAACAAACTCTTCACAGACTCCATTCTAACCCCTAGCTAAATCATACACCCCCAACTACCATCAAACCACCCAACCTCAAAACCACTGACCTGGGCTTCTCACTGCAACCTGTTCCAGTCTCCACTATTAAAAAGATGCTTACTAAACTTAAACCTACAGCCCTCTATGTAGACAGTCTCCCAGCTGAATTCCTAAAGATTGCTGCTAATGCTATTGCATATCCCATAACAATCCTCATTAATCACTCTATAACTGAAAGCTTAGCTCCTCACCTCTGGAAAATTGCCTACATCACCCCACTTCACAAAGGAGGTAACTCCAGAGAACTAACCAACTATCGACCAATTGCCATACTCTCTCCATTATCCAAAATCCTTGAAAGATGTGTACAGACACAAATCTTAACTTTCCTAATCTAACTAAAACATAACATGGCTTCAGGCCTTCACACAGCACCACTACAACTCTTATGTCCTTTACACACACAGTCAACCGACACAGCAACAATGGTAGCTACGTCTCAGCCATATTCTTAGACCTCTCCAAGGCCTTTGATATGGTAAACCATGACAAACTCATTGACACACTTGCAGATTTAAATCTGAGCCCATCTATCACTTCCTGGTTCAAAAATGATCTAACAGGCAGACACAACAGGCAGCAAGATGGCAACAGGAACTCTCCTCACTAGGGGTCGCACAAGGCTCAGTTCTTGAGCCACTACTGTTTTCTATCTTTACCAACAAATTACACAGCCACACTCCATGCCTCCATCATACAGTACGCAGATGATTCCACCCTCATCTGCGCCTTTCCCTCCCCTGAGACCCTCCAACACCAAACACAATCCTCTTTTCTTGTTGTTGAGCATTGGCTCTCAGATTCACATCTAATACTAAACCCAACAAGGCTCAGCTTATTATTTTCCCACCCACACAACACTCCTCCCATACTATTAACTTTAACATTACCTCCACTAACAACACAATCATGCCACCAGTCACTCACACAAAACTTCTTGGGGTTATCATAGACAGCCAACTGAAGTTTGACATACATATATCCACCACCACAAAAAAGTGCATAAAAAACTTGCCATGCTATACAGGAACAAACAGTTCCTAACCGACTCCACCCAACCACCATTGCATGTACCCACCTTATTTCCACACTCTTATATGCATCACCAATGTTTACCAATCTCAGAAAATCAGACCTCGTCATTCTTCAAACCTGCTATAATAAAATTGCCAAATTTGCAACAAATATGCCCCCATTGAACACATCACTGCACTCCTCTAAAAGCTCTTGATTGGCTGGAACTTCCCAACTTCATTCTTTATAATCAACTTATAACAACCCACAAACTTCTTTACTACCCTGACAAAATCCCTGCTCTACAAAACATACTTCACCCAAGCTAGAATTCTATGATCAAATCCGAAACTCCTGCTAGAGGTAACAAAAAACAACAACTCCACCGGCACTTCCCTCTACAGCAACTCTGTTGCTAAGCAGTGGAACAGCCCCCCCCCCAATATCACAACTATAACTACCCTCACCCCCTTCAAAAAAGCCATAAAATCCCATCTTCAGCATCTTTGGTTATGTAACTGCAACCACCCAGACTAATCTCCTACTAGTACTTTCAGCCTACGAATACATCTCTCTATTTCCCACCCAATACTTTTCCTTCCTTGCTCTACTTCCCAGTATCATTTCTCCTGTTACATCTCTCTGCTTCTCCCTCTAAGTATCCTCTTCCTTTCCTATATCCAACTGACTTTATGTACAGCACACCTACCAATGCTATCCTTACTTACACCCTTTGAATTATTCCGCTTACTCCATATGCCTGCAACCTTCCTGCTTACCCTACCTTTAGACATTACCATCTACTACTCTCTCAATCATCCCCTCTACTTTCAGCTCATTGTTTCCCTAACTGTACCTATCCTCTCTCTCCTCTACTCAGAACCCTTCCTATGCAATCTATCTTTTATACATATTTCATCTGACCAGCTATTTCATAATGTATGTATATACCCCAAATACTCTGAAGTATTTGATGTCTAAATAAACAATTTATTTTTAAGGTATTATTTTTCAACATCATTATTAACAGAAAGTGTATGGATACTATATATGATTGCATGTAATCTAACTGTATATCAACTGTCTAATGTAATATTTTACTGTGTACATGGAGCTTTTCTCCCCGGGCCTCCGCTGAAAAAGGACGTGTGTCCAGTCAGACTTTCCCAGTTAGCAAATCTAAAATAAATAATAAAATAATAAAGCCTAAAATGTCAGTGAACATCTAGGTGTGAAGTTAACCTTCTTTCCTGGTTGCTGCTCCACCAAAGGAAACGGAAATAAAAAGTCCTGTTTTCATGTCCACTTCTGGCACCACGTTTAAGAGAAAATTATGTCTCATTTCCAAGTTGTGTGATCTTATTTGTGAAAAAACAAAGGCTCTGCTTTAACACTCTGTAAGAAGACATAAAGACCATCATAAAAAAACTTTTTTTCCATGATATAAAACTAACATCACTGAACCACCACATTCAAATGGGTATGAGCAAGCCTGTCATTCATAAAGCCTGGATCAGAAGGAGGTTATATTTCTTGAAAGGAAGAGAGGTAACACTGCTGACTGACCAGTTTTGCAAGCCTACAGCCTTGCCATCCCTAAGGGTGTGGCAGCATAAAATAGCTGTCAGAAAAACTGTCCATAAACAGCCTATGCCCAAATCATACAGCTGTCTAAAACAAAACTTGGCAATATACACAATGACCAAATTGGTGTGGTAAAGGATAATGCTTTTCCAAAATGAAACCTGCATCCGCAAGATGGAAGGTTTCTTGACAGTTCCAATCACTTTAGACATCCAAGCAGACAGATCTGGAGGAATTAAAGGTTCTGCAGCAAGAATAAGACCCAGAGGTGACGTCTCAGAATGGTGAGCTGAGATGTATATTTACAGCTGAAAACAAAGCAACCCTTAGGCTTGCCTGGGAGATCTTTGTGATCATTTACATAAAGACAAAAGAATAAGAGTGTAACATCACTGTGACTTCACATATTCCTTGTAGTATTTATTTTGTGTGTGTAATGAGACTGTACTATTTCTTTGGCAACCACTGGAAATGTTTGCTATCTGAAGAGATACACAAACCCGATACTACAACCTTTCTTACTAACCAAATGGGGATATTTTTTTTTCTTACCCCTCTGAAGTCTGTGATACAGAATGGAATCATGGGAAATGAAAAAGCAGATTTGCAAGAACTTCCTTTGCCACAGGATGGGGAATATATCGGTGTGAACTAACCTGCCCTGCTGTGCTGAGCATAAAAAAGGAAGAAACACATTTTTCTCCAGTGGAAAAAAAAAAGAAAGAGGGCAATCTCTGCAGTGGCCCTTTCTGGAAGATCCAAACCAGCATGCTCCTATAATATGCAGATTTTGAGATGTTAACTGCAGAGAAAGCATATCTGCTCTGTATGGTCCACTGTCACAGATGCACTGCCTCTCTGTACAGGGGGTAAGATATCATAGCCACTTACATGCATTGGTGTTACAAAACAAGCTACTTGACTTAACTAGGAAAGGCCCTGGAAGCAGTTTCTGTTCCAATGCCTTCAAGAGCAGGATTGCCAGTAGCTTCAAATAAATGATGTGGAGCTACATCTCCAGTGAGACGACTACTCTTCTACCATGGATGAGCCAAGATGAACTCTGCACCTTGCCAGTGAAGAATATCTCATAAACACAGACAAGATCAACTGCAAGAAGGAAGATCCACAGTCAAGGTTTGTAGACAGACTGTCCACCATACCAGGTGGTTGCTATCAGAAAATCTGTGAACACAGACTGCAGCCACTAGCACCGCAATATTGACAACAAACTTTTGCCGTTAGGCATGTAAATGGTTCCCTGAAGATTACAGTATCCCTCAAGCTCAGAAGGTGCCAGTGGACTGAAGCTTGGATGCTCCACTACATCCTCAGCCAAGATGCCAAATTCATAACCTCCTGGGGCCCTCTCCCTGGGCAGGAATGACTGATACAAGAGAAAGTTGGTATTTTACCCATGAAGACATCCTCCAAGATCAGATCAGAAAAAAACTGTCTCAGCTTACATACACTACTGTCAAATGCAATCATGGAAATATCCATTCCAGTGACACCACAAGGAGTCATGTCACGAGGCTACCAGACACCAGTCATCTATGTAGGGAAACAACATATGCTGACCCTTCTCCTACAAAGCATTGGACATCATGGAAAACACCTTGCTAAATACTCTTAAGTGTATAAGAAAGTCCAAATGGTAGCACTTGGTCATAAAAGCAGGGCCAAAGCAAAGATCTCTCTTGTGCAGACCAAAAACACTGATGTACTAAAAGGTGTTCCTGTCCACTATCAGCATATATTTGCCCTACTCTGCTGAAGAAAGACCCTCTGGAGAATTACTATCATCAATTTTGCAAAGTGGAGGTACTTGCTGAAACTGCACAGGTCCACAATGAGCTAGATGAACTAGAAAGAGGGCAAGTACAATTAAAGGTCTTATTTCAAAGGAACATACTGTATTATGCATACAACCAAGGATCCAAATAAAAAAAACTATACACAGAACAGCTGCTGTTCCAAGTTTAATACAAATCAAAGAACACCACACATAAAACTCTAGCGCCTTGGCTGTGTAGCCTTCAAGGAGTATATACTCACAAATATGAGCAACTATATACATATATATATATATATATATACATACATATATATATATATATATATATATATATATATATATATATATATATATATATATATATATATATATATATATATATATACATATATATATATATATATATATATATATATATACACACACACACACACACACACACACACACACACAAAATAAAATAATTATCTAACTAAATAATTGATAGATAATTAAATCGGAAGCCTCCAGTTAGATTCAGTGTTAAGACCTCAAGGAATTAAAGTGCCATACTTTAAAATAAAAACAGACTTTTTATATAGCAGCTTATTTTTAAATACTGTATCATCACAATATTTTGAGTATATTTGTTACAGAATGCTAGCTTGCAAACCACAAGGATCACCTCCATGACTTAAATGCAGAGAAACTGGACTATCACAATTATTTTTTATTATCTGTTATGTGTTCCTGCAGTCTAAGTTTGAATGCTCTCTTGGTTTCCGCTACATAAGTCATGCGGGCATTCAAGTATGTATATCACTCCTTCTGTATTCCAAGTTCATCTATCAGACAGTACAAACCTACCACCACTGATCTAATAAAACATTTCTGAACATATACACAATTCAAACAACCCCCCCCACACACACACACACAGGGGAAGGTACCTGAAGAAGCAAAGGTCCTATATGAATACTTATTCGGTACCTGAAAATTATTGTGCACTAACATATCTTTTAAATTCCTGCCTCTTTTACAAGATATATAAGGAAAAGGACATAAGACTGGAGAAAAATCATGATGCTGCAACGAAAAATTCCAATAATATTTAACCAATTCTAAATACTGTGTAAATAGAAACAAAATAATTTTCTGTCTATTAGGGGAAGATGTATTACAATTTCTATTTTCCCATGCTCATGAAATGCTAATCTAGTAGTCACATTAACAGCTTCCCTCAACTCAAAATAAGGCATTCTCTATAATAGCCTTACCATACTCCATAGAGATTCAACCTGTATTACTTTGTTTAAAGAACAGTCTATGCTTGTTCCAACAGTCCCACAGATACAGCTTGGTCTTGAGCACAGTATTTCTGGTACAGATGTAGCAGTTCTCAGACATGTCCATATGTAACTACATCAAGAACCCAATGGTCTTTTTTGATGGCTGTCTAAATTCAGTGAACCATCCTTAACATGCAACCCCAAATGGAGAAAGGGCAATGATTGCTGGGATGGCAGGTTCATCCTTTTGGACGACGTGTCAGGCACAACTGGATGAGGCAAGAGTGTGTGGCACATAACATGTTTCCCTGGCCTGCAAGAGGGCTGCATCGTTTTGGTGGGTCAGCCTGCAAGCAAAGCTGAAGGAGTCAAAGGAGTCTCAAAATTCTCCCATGTTGATATCAGAGTACAGACAAAGAGAAATAGAAAAGGGAAACCTAAATTTTACCAAACACACTGGTTATGGGGGATTTCAATTATCCCACCATCAACTGGGTAACTCACTTTAGCCCAAACAAGCTAGCACAAAAGCTCCTTGACTTTGCACATTCAAATGCCCTGGAGTAAATTGTCCATACCCTGACAAGAGGAACAAACATTCTAGATCTGGCCCTCACCAACATGTCAAAGAGGTGCACTGCTGCAACTGTTGGACCCTTACTTGTTAAAACTGACCACAAATCAGTCACCTTCGAACTGACACGAACATCAAAACTCATAAAGGGTGAAATCAGACTGAAAAACTTCACCAAGGCAAACTATACCCTCCTAGGTGGAGGTATAAATGCATTCTACACCCCACCCCAAGCTGAAAGTGGTAACTACGTCGAAGCTTACACTAGAGCCTTGTACAATCATTTGCATAAAAGTGTATAAACTCGGCTGTACCAGATAGAATCAAAGCCAGAGTCCCAAGTAAAATCAAGCTGCCATGTTGGACTTCCAGCATCAACAAACTCTACAATAAAATAAAAACGTTGCTGTCCAAGAAATCAAAGACAAGGAACCAACAATCGAAAAGCACCCTCCTTAACCTTAACAGGCAATTAAGACCTCTTGGAGGATTTGACAAGTTCTCCTTTGAGAGAAGCTTAGCAAGTACTGTCAATGATAATCATAAGGCCTTTTACAGCTACATATGTAACCTAAAGGGTAGGACTCAAGCATGTGCAGAACTAGTGACCAATGGTATCTCACACACTGATCCCACAGAGACAGCGAACCTGCTAGCAGACAGGTTTGGTGAATATTTCACTCCCTTATCTCCTCCTAACTTACAGCAAACCCTCCCCCAAACCCCCCTCCCACCTTACATATCTGAAGAGCAGGTCCTCAAAGCCCTGTCCAAGGCAAACAACATGGCCTCTATAGGACCAGATGACATCCCAGGCTGTCTTCTAAAGAGGCAAAAACATGAATTACCATCACCACTAAGTACCCTTTTCAATCAAAGCCTAACCACGGGCTTTGTTCCTGCAGAATGGAGAACAGCTACAGTTATTCCCTTCCATAAAGGTGGCCTAGCAAGAGATTGGGGAATTACAGACCCATAAGCCTGATCAGCGTGACATGTAAGGTCATGGAATGCATCATTATGGACCTCATAAAGATATAGGTGACCGCCAAACCCTGGATCATAACCAATTCCGCTTTGTGAAGGGCAGATCCTGCCTGTTAAACCTGGTGGATTTCTTTGAAAGTGTCCAAGGACATTGATGACAGCAAATCTGTGCACATAGCATACCTCGACTTGGCAAAGGCTTTTGACACAATCCCACATTCAGGCATTACCGATAAACTTAGCAAACTGAATGTAAACCCCTTCATTGTAAGATGGGTGACCAACTGGCTCACAAACCGGACACACACTATCAAAGTGGGTGACATTACATCAACCAGCAGATCTGATACCAGCAGGGTGCCATAGGGATCAGTGCTTGGCCCCCCCTACTGTTCAGTATATACTTCTCAGAAGTTCAGGTCAAAATAATGGGTTGTGGCTGACCAAGTTTTCAGATGACTACAAACTAGGTGCAATCATTGAATCCCTAAATCAGTAGTGTCCAACCCGCGGCCCTCAGACCTCTTCCATGCGGCCCGCGACCCTTAAATTAAAATTTTACTTTTTTTTCGTTTTTTTTTTTACGCTTGCATCCTTTCGCTGGTGTGCACATGCGCCAAAGCACCCTTCCGTTAGTTTTCGCGCCGATAGATGCATTCGCGGCAAAGAAGAGCTGAAGGAAGACGAGTGGACCATCGCGCCGAAGAAAGAGAGGGATTTGTCATTTTTACAGACTACTATACCATCTCCTGACTGCAGTAACAGGTAAGCTAAGTATTGTTACACATTTTAAGTGTTCTGTTTTTTTTTTCATGAGCTGCAAAAGCAGTACTGAAGTGGCAACTGTTGTGAGCTTTCTTTAACCGTTAAACAGGATAGTGGAAAAAAGGCATTATGGCCATTAAGAAGTGATAGCAAACTGCGAGCAAAACTAATAAAGTAATGCAATACTATGTGTGGGAAAACAGTAGTATAGCTACTTATTTTGCAGTACTTTTCACTACAGGTGTGCCCTTTCTCTGTACATTGTCTGCATATTGCTAATACTGTCACAAACAATGGGAAATACATTGCATATTGCTAATATTCTCACAAAAGATGGGAAATGACATGTGATCAGAAAAAAGGCCTCGTGTCAGAGGATGTCTGGATAGATCTGTAATTCCGTTTAGCATCAACATCTATTTTGCTTCAATTAATATTACTTGGCCACCTGCTCCCCACCAGCTGCTAGTGGGACTGTGATATGGTCCTCAGAGTCAGGAAGAAATGCATGTATTTTACTGCTGCCATTGACTTTCACTAGTGCTTTGTGACATTGAGAAATATAAGATTGCACAGTATGGTGGCTCCCCTCTTGATGGCAAAGTGGTACACTAATCAATTAGGACTGGAGTAACATTGTCCTTTAATAATACACGCATTTCTGCCAGAGACCTCAGGGATTGGAACTAAGTTCACTAATACTGGGTGTTTACGTCTTTTGAGGTTAAAGCTTTTGCTAAAGGTCTTCACATACTCACATAGACTCTCACATACTTCAAGAAGGCCTAACACATAAAACTAACACTATACTGACAAGACAGTGATCTAAAGCTAAAGGCTAAAAACTGCAGCTTGCTTCCTTTGAGAAACATGAGTACCCAAGCATGTACCACATCAAAACTGACAAGTTATTAGGGACATATGCTCTTCTGCAGACAATGAATTCTCCTCTGACTAGCATATAGCTACTGTTGCTAGGAAATCCTTCTACCTAGCTGAACTGATCATCAAAGGTATCCCTCTTTATACCTCCCTCATTAGGCCCATAATAAATTACAATGCTCCTTTTGGTATGATGCATTTCTCCAAAAACATGATCCAACTTGAAACACCCCAGCACTTCCTGAATACAAGAATCAAGGGCATGATTTTCAGGAGCAACACATATTGCTGTAAAATATACCCTCTCTTCTCCAGCACATACCTGTGGAATAACCTGCCTACATAGCCTCAAATCACCCAGTTCTATGTGATCACCTGCACATTCACAAAACTTGTAAAATCATGAGCAGACGCTCAAACAGATATTAACTTCCACTATTATTGGTCTACTGAGGGATGAGTATAATGGAATTATAACATCCTTAGATCTAGATGTGATGGTTTTACTTATAAGGCCTGCAACATAGTATTTCTTTACTACTGTGTACATGTGGTGGTCAAATTTCAGGTTACTATCAACTTGAGTACTCGGATCATGTACCACTGGGTCTATACTTAGGGGGTGCTGTCTTTAATGTAATTAGCAGGGATATCAGCTTTCAAACATGGATTAATAATGCATTCTTTTGTATTTAGTTTTAATCCGTGGCTTTGGCACCAGTCATTTATCTGTGTTAACCCTGCCTACGAATATATTAATATCATTGGGGGACTCTATGATTGCTTCCAGTTTGCAATCATTAGCAAACTTGGTCACCCACAGGCTGTCCAAGTTTGCCTGAACTTCTGAGAAATAAATTCCAAATAGTAAGGGGCACTGAACCCTGTGGTATGCCGCTTGTGACTGTTATTTTGCTAGAGGTGAAGCCACCCACTTTGACAGTATGTGTCTTCTTGGTGAGTCAGTTGTCTATCCATCTGGTAATGTAGGAGTTAATTCTCAGTTAGGAGAGTTTCTCTATAATACCTAAGTGCGGGACTGTGTCAAACGCTTTGGCTAGGTCAAGATAGGTGATATACACTTTCTTTCCTTTGTACAGTGCCTTGGTGACTTTCTCGAATAATCAACCAGGTTTAGCAGGCATGATCTATCTTTAATGAATCCGAACCGGGTTGGGTCCAGAGTTTGGAGATTACCTATGTCCTTTTTAAAATGATTCTTTCCATGGCTTTGCAGATGAGGCTAGTCAAGCTTAAGGGCTTATAATTTCCAGGGTCGGTTGATGGTCCCCCTTTGTGCAGAGGGATTACTGTTGCTGTCCTCTATTCCACAGGAATATAGCTATGGTTAAACAGGAATCCAAGTGGGTCTGCTAGGTCATGTTTAAAGTTGTTCAAAAGGCAACCAGGGATGTTGCCTGTTCCCATTGATGCCATGCTTTTGGCTCTGGAAAGCGTCAAGAAGACATGCTCTCTTGAGCTAATAGGCTGAGGAATAGTTGCAGGTATACTTTGAGGGATGATTGCTGGGGACAATGGGGTGAAATTTGCTCCAAATCTGTCAGATAGCATTTGGCTATTACCTCCACTTGAGTATAGGTGGTACCATCCACAACCAGTTCAGTGCAGATATTGCCAGTATACTGGCCGACAGATTTAGTGCCAATTTTATACCCCATCCAAAGGACCAATCACAATACCAGTAGATTGCCAGACACCCAGTATTACTGCTGCACAGGTTAAAACAGCACTGTCAAAGTCCAAGAATACAGCTTCTATGGGACCTGACAATATCCCTGGTTGCGTTCTACATGAACTACTACAGAATGAACTGGTACCACACCTGTGTGCCCTGTTCAATCACAGCCTCACTTCAGGCTTTGTCCCTAGCGAATGGCGCACTGCTACAGTTATCCCTCTCCACAAAGGAGGAGCAACTACAGACCCTGGGAACTATCGCCCCATTAACCTGATGAGTCTGATATGCAAAGCTATGGAATGCATCATCATGGACCTAATAAACAAGGATATAGAGACAGTGAAGCAAGAAACTCAGGCAGGTGGAAAGAGAAACAGTAAAATGTATTGCCTGACACTTCAGTTAGTAATTCTGAGTTTCTCTTTCCACCAGCTTGTCTTGCTGGATCTGTTTGACCTTTTTTTTTTTTTTAATTGTTTATTGTAGTGTAAAATGGGTATTAGTTAAAAGGGAGGGATTACTGAAGTTTACTAGTGAGATGTTCCGGACTGCACTGTGTGAAATGCAACTGTATATATATGTATTTTTCAAAGCACATGAAAAAGTGAATGCATGAGTGAAATAAAATGTGTGCATCTACAGAAGACTTTTAATAAACCAGTCCTGGATGTTTTGCAGTGCTCGATTTGCTGCATAATTTTGTACACTTTTAAATGAAAATTATTTTGGTTCGTGCTTGTAGTTAAGTTGGTTGTTTGGCTAGATTTTCATCATCTTGCAACTCGTACCAGGCTGGAAACACAGGCCATTGTAACTGCACAGCACATCTGATTATTTTATTTAGAATTGCCCTATGAGCTTTGTGTGAAGGAAGTAGTTGTTATGCTCTGCTTTGTGAACTTTGAGGGAGCAGAATGTTTTTTGCTTGATAGATTATTCCTTTTCTTAGGCTTAATTTGATTCAGTCATTTTTATTTGATGGCCTCTAACGTATTCAACAAACCAGTTTTGTGAACTGTAATATACTGAACTATGACTAATTTGTAAAAGTACTTGTTAATATGCACAGTCTGAATAATTCATTACAACCAGCGCATATTACTGACCTCTGATTGCTGTAACTGCGCTTCTTTAAATGCTTTTAAATTGTTAGGTCTCACTAATACCTCCTTCTCTTGCTAGCCAAAGGAAAATACAGTCACATTTTCTAGTCTTTCTTCCTGCTTACTCCCTTGTTCAACTTATATATTTAAAGAACCTTTTAAATAAGTCATAAGCAGTACGTGTTGTCTGTTAGATGAGGAATAGATTGCTAAGCAATATTTCAGTTATACTGTTCCATTGGTTATTCCTCAGTGCTGTCTATAGGCAAAATGACTCAAAAGAAAGGGGTGTTTAAATCTCTAGTCTAGTAAGTCCATCAAACTAATATGAAAGTCAATATGTTATTGATTGTGGCCTTTTCCAATAGGTGTCTGTCTGTTAACTGACTATGTAAGCTAGTCTGTGAACATCTCAATGCATTCATGCTTGAAGCATTCCTGAATTTCACAACTGCCTGTTGCAATTACAGAAGTAAGGATGTGTTACTCATGAGTGCAAATTGCATACAAAACAAGGCATTATGACAGAAATATTTAAGTGCAATACTTTTGAAAGATAAAATATTTTAGCATGGGCATATATTTGACTGATCATATAAAGCTGAAAGGCCTCGGTTGAAGCCAAATTTTAAAATTGATTCAGCTCATTCCTGAAACCGTGAATGCTTGATTAGCGGCATAATGGTTTCTTTAATGCCGAAATTACAGATGCTTATAATGATACTTAGAAACTTCTCATTAAAAGTGTGCAGAGAGCATCTATGCCTGGTATTATAGAAAACTTAGTATAATAAAAGCAGTGAATTAAAGAAAAGAATACATTTTGTCTATATACAGAGGTAAAAAAGCAGAGATGTTAATAGCTTCAAATAATGTTTATTCAGCACAAAAATGCTCAACTATTTTTTAGCCAACAGTGCATTTCTTTTCATCTGCCTGGGCACTGCTTAGCCTTAGCTACTGTCACTGAAGCAGTTATATAGTATGGAATACCCGCTAATTGCGAAAGGAGAGCATTTCTAAAGCTTTTAAGCAGGATTATTGTAATTTCAGCATGGATGGAGTTATAAAAGGAGACATTTTTATTAGCAGATAAAACAGATCAGGGCTGGGAAAGTGACACAGCCTCATTTTCACTTCAAGGGATGGTTATAAGTTGATTCAGAGTTTCTTTTTTCTGCATTGTGGACCTAAGTTTAAATATAATAATTTATATATCAAAGTGGAATGCAGTTGAAATTCAGGGTTTCTAAGACGTCACAACATCATTCTACATATCTTGTTTAGGCTGAACAGAAGACTGTTAAGGGAAGGCAATATTCAAGTTTTGGGATTAATTACTACCTTTGTAATTACTTGGTGAATGGCAGTGGTGAGTAATGTATTTATTTTGTAGGATATTTTCTTTGCTTATCTTTGCCCCCATTGTCTGTCTATTATCAGGTCCAATCTGGTCAAATTGGCCAATGTATTTCCCATTATTGGAGAGAGGGTTAGCTCGGATGTGCCAGCATTCCAACAGCTATCAGGGGTGGTTTGAGATTTGTGTATGTCGCCCCATACACACACACACACACACACACACACACACACACACACACACACACACACACTTTGAGATTTGATTTATATACAAACACAAACACACTTTGAGATTTGATTTACATACAAACACACATACACACCTGGGGAAGGCTGGCACAGGTTCACTAGTTATGCCCTCTTCTGCCCAGACTATAAGGTAGTAATCACTATTAACCATCCTTACATATTGTCTACTATATGGCCCACACCAAAGGGTGACCAATCCTACTGTGTGATGTTACTATTATACAAATGGCAAGTGTGACCAACAGTAAGGCTACTGGAGTGGAGTATACAATGTCAAGTACTGTAAGAGCTTAAATAAACAAACCAGCCACAATTAAAAGGTTTAAATATATTTAATAATAAACAATAAAAGAATAAGACAATATTCAATAACTCAATGAATAAAGTGACAGAGTTCAGAATCGCAGGAAATATTTTATTTAAACAACATTGCAGGACAGTCTCAAATACAGAAAACATCTAATAATCTTGCTATATTCCAATCTGTCCCTAAGAGAGGTTACTTATCTCTCAGAAATGTGCCTAGAACTGGAAGTCATAAAACAAACAGTTTTACATTTGAAGCCTGTCATTTATTCTGTTTCCAGACAATAGAAATTCTGGCTGCAGTGTAGACATCCTGTCTTCTTGATGAGATAAACACAGTCATAAAACAATTCACTTCTTTTCTTAGTTTGCAAATTAACTCTGTATGTTCCAACTTCTACCATTACAGCACACACCTGCACAGGTATACAGTTATTATACACATTTCTGTTCTTTTCCAGCAGGGTACACTGGTTACATTCTTGAAGCTCAGTACAGAACATACACACACTTCTGCACCAATAGTTTAATGTACACATATGTATAGTTTACTTACATTTGTAAGACAAGCATAGGAATTATATTAATAGTCAAAAATGACATAGAATTATGTACAAAATAACATCTAGCTGGGCTGGCAAGCCTTACAGCCGCTTTCCCCAACACTTTGGGCCAAAAGGGATGATGATGCATTTGTTGGCATTCGGCTTGTGGTCATGTTTCTGGCACCAGTCATTTGTTTGGGTGAGACCCTCTTATTCAGAATTGTTTTATTAAGTCAGTGATGTGAATTCTTTACTTTATTGCAAATTTGTTGGCTTAATTTTGTGGATTGTAGTACTGTAGGGCTGCTAATGTTGACATTTTACCTACTTGGGACGGCTGGAGTGGTTTTCCCAGTGTGAATTGGTAGTACTGTAGTGAATTAATGACAGTGTCAGTGTGTGCCAGTTTTTTTCATTGCAAGTGAATGAGTTTTCTTGGGTAGCATGCAAAGTACACCGTATTTAACTTGATGGTACAGCTCTGATTATGTCATTGAAAGCTGCCATCCTTGTAGCAGTAAGAAACTGTTGATTACATGCTAACCATACATGTTCATAGCTCTATCGCAGTCCATCTGAATTTCATGAATTATATGAAGAACTTTTCAAAATGCCCAGTATTACTGGCACAAAGTACAGACCAACAGTCACAGTAAATGTGATGTGCTTTATGCGTAATGGTTGTTTTGAAGACTAATGGCATTAGTACTACAAATGAAACAAAGTGCCTCATTGGCCCTCCTCAAATGTAATCTGGACAACTGGATGGGTTACTGTAAATTCACCCAAGGGATATTTTTGTGTTATGTTGCGGATGTGAAATGATCCCTCCAACACCATTAACATATACTACATAACTACAACTATGGATAGTTTTCATTTTTATTTCCTTATTTTTTAATGTAAATTACTAGCCATTGTTTTAAAAATTATATAACTAGGAATAAAGTAGTTAATAGTTACTCCTTTTTTACTTTTCAGCATGGCTTCTGCATCCTGTCAAAGCAAAACCAGCATGAAAAGAAAAATAGCGGATGAAAGGAGAGTCTTTCAGAAAAAATGGACTGATGAGTACTTCTTTGTTGAATCTAACAATAAAGCACTTTGCTTAGTATGCAGAGAAGTGGTATCCATTTTAAAGGACTACAATTTGAAAAGGCATTATATTCAAATGCACCCCAAATTAAGTGAATTGCAAGGAGTGTGCCGTAGCAGAAAATATCAGAATTAAAAAAAAGTCTTACATTTCAACAACAGCTGTTTCGAAAATCAGCTACTCAGCCGGATTCTTTACTGAAGGCAAGTTATGTTGTAGCAAATTTAATTGCGAAAAAATCCAAGCCATTTGCCGATGGTGAATTTGTTAAAGAATGCCTTGAAAGTGTAGCAGACGTAATTTGCCCTGAAAAAAAATCAAAATTTTCTAAAATCAGTTTATCACACCAGACAATCGCAAGGCGTGTGGAAGATATAGCCAAATCTATTGAAAATACTTTGGAATCTCAGTGTGCAACTTTCAAGTTTTACTCCATAGCTTTGGATGACAGCACTGATGTTACAGATACGGCACAACTTGCCATATTTATTCGTGGTATTGACAACGATTTCAGTATTACTGAAGAACTGGCCTGTCTGGTTCCACTGAAAGACACAACGAAGTCTGCTGATCTGTACAAGGCAGTAAAAGAAACACTGGCAAGATTTTCCTTGACCAACGGAAACCTGTCTGGCATACTAACTGATGGTGCTCCAGTTATGGTTGGAAAGAAGGAAGGACTAACAACACTGATGGAAGAAGATGCAAAACAGATCAGTAATGTGTTTTTCATGAAGTACCACTGCATTATACATCAGGAAAATTTGTCTGCACAGACTTTAAAAATGGAAAATGTTATGAATGTTGTTATTAAAACAATCAATTTTATAAGATCCAGAGGATTAAATCACCGCCAGTTTCAGGAGTTTCTGACTACTTTGGAATCTACCTATGGAGACATCTTGTACTTTACTGCAGTGAGGTGGTTAAGTCGTAGAAAAATGCTGAAACGCTTCTATGATTTACAAGATGAAATAAAGTCCTTTATGGAGTCAAAAGGAAAGCCTGTACCTGAATTTGAAAATGCAAACTGGATGGCTGATTTAGCCTTCTTAGTAGACATCACTGCTCATTTAAATGACCTGAACCTGCGCCTCCAAGGGGAAAACCTATTAATAAATGACATGTTTCAAACAGTGACCGCATTTGAAGTGAAATTGAAATTATGGCACTGTCAGATGAAGAACAATAGCTTCATTCACTTTGAAACGCTGTCTGAGCAAAGCCATGTAAATACTGAAAAATATGCGGCATTACTTAATAGTTTATCACAGGAGTTTGAGAGTAGATTTCAAGATTTTAGAAAACACCAACAACAGTTCAGTATATTTGCTACTCCATTCTCAGTTGACATCAACATGTTGCCTGCAAACCTGCAAATGGAATGCATAGAACTGCAGTCAGATATGCAACTTAAAGAAAAATTTCTGCACGCGTCTTTATTGGACTTTTATAAGTTATACCTACCCAAAGAAAAATATCCGTCACTTCACGAACATGCCCTGTTCATGACATCTCTGTTGGGGAGTACATACATTTGCGAGCATTTTTTTTCTCGTATGAAGTATACAAAAAATAAAATCAGAACACAAATTTCAGATGAGCATCTTGAAAATACTCTTCGCATCGCCACTACCTCTATCAAAACCGATATAGACACACTGGTATCAAAAAGACAAGCTCAGTGTTCACATTAAAAAGGTTATGCTCATAATGTTTGTCTTCTACACAAAAGAACAATCCTGACTTGACAGCCTGAACCTCCTGATATGGACACTTAAGTATAACAAGAACTAGGACCAATAAGTTTGAATTCTGCGAAGGTCTGTGCCTGGATGCACCCTTGTGAACAGGTTTCACGAATAAACACTGCCACTACTAATAAAGTCAATTATTTGTTTAAATTTGAGAAATGTAACAAACACTGGAAGACCCCTTCAAAATTTTCAGCAAACATTTGGAAAAACCTCAAGTTGGAGATCTATAGTAATCTAAGGAAGAAATACAAAAAGGTGTTATCTGATGATGTTATGCCTCATTGAGTGGATCTGTGCAAGTAGTCAGCTGAAATGTGCACTCATGCAGATTGGAGAGGCAACTGCAAAAAAGCAGGCGTGAGATTACCTTGTGAAACTGGAGTGTGTTGTTGCATATTACCATGTTCTTTGTGGCTCCATAGTAAGTGGGTGAACCAAAGTTAAACGCGTTCCACCATCTCTGTTAGTCAGTGAAACAAATGTAAAAATACAAATTGTTCATTTTTTAAGAAGTAAAAGTCTCATCATTCCTGCAAGCTGCGCATCACCACTGAAGAAACTTCTTTCCTCTTCAGACCAGTCTGACCAGACAGCAGTTCAAAAGCAAGAGATATTGCCAGTGCCATATTTCAGGGACAGATTCCAAAACTAGAAATGTGCCTTTTCAAAGGGGTGCTCAGTTTGAGAATACCACTGATGAACCTTCATTTATCTTCAGACCAGCCTGAGCAGACAGCAGTGCAAAAGCAAGAAATGTTGCCAGTGCCATATTTCAGGAACAGATTCCAAAGCTAAAAATGTGCCTTTCCAAATGAGTGCTCAGTTTGAGAATACCACTGATGAACCTTCTTTTATCTTCAGACCAGCCTGACCAGACAGCTGTGCAAAAGCAAGAAATATTGCCAGTGCCATATTTCAGGGACAGATTCCAAAGCTAGAAATGTGCCTTTCCAAAGGGGTGCTCAGTTTGAGAATACCACTGAAGAAACTTCTTTCCTCTGCAGACCAGCCTGACCAGACAGCAGTGCAAAAGGAAGAAATACTGCCAGTGCCATATTTCAGGAACAGATTCCAAAGCTAAAAATGTGCCTTTCCAAAGGAGTGCTCAGTTTGAGAATACCACTGATGAACCTTCATTTATCTTCAGACCAGCCTGACCAGACAGCTGTGCAAAAGCAAGAAATATTGCCACAGCCATATTTCAGGAACAGATTTCAAAGGAGTGCTCAGTTTGAGAATACCACTGATGAACCTTCATTTATCTTCAGACCAGCCTTACCAGACAGCAGTGCAAAAGCAAGAAATATTGCCAGTGCCATATTTCAGGAACAGATTCCAAAGCTAAAAATGTGCCTTTCCAAAGGAGTGCTCAGTTTGAGAATACCACTGAAGAAACTTCTTTCCTCTTCAGACCAGCCTGACCAGACAGCAGTGCAAAAGCAAGAAATATTGCCACAACCATATTTCAGGAACAGAGTCCAAAGCTAAAAATGTGTCTTTCCAAAGGGGTGCTCAGTTTGAGAATACCACTGATGAACCTTCATTTATCTTCAGACCAGCCTGACCAGACAGCAGTGCAAAAGCAAGAAATATTGCCAGTGCCATATTTCAGGGACAGATTCCAAAACTAGAAATGTGCCTTTCCAAAGGGGTGCTCAGTTTGAGAATACCACTGATGAACCTTCATTTATCTTCAGACCAGCCTGAGCAGACAGCAGTGCAAAAGCAAGAAATATTGCCAGTGCCATATTTCAGGAACAGATTCCAAAGCTAAAAATGTGCCTTTCCAAAGGAGTGCTCAGTTTGAGAATACCACTGAAGAAACTTCTTTCCTCTTCAGACCAGCCTGACCAGACAGCAGTGCAAAAGCAAGAAATATTGCCAGAGCCATATTTCAGGAACAGATTCCAAAGCTAAAAATGTGCCTTTCCAAAGGAGTGCTCAGTTTGAGAATACCACTGATGAACCTTCTTTCATCTTCAGACCAGCCTGACCAGATGTAGCATGTCTTGAATAATTTCAGGGACAGATTCAAAAGCTAGAAACAGAAGAATACATGAGCGCTTTGGACAACATATCATATGGGCATTAAGGACATGATGGAAGACATGGACATCTTTAGGAAACCGGCAAAATCACAGGTATGATCTCATACAAATTGAAGGGTTCGTACCTGTTAATTTTTTTGTTTTACAAATAAACTTTGATGTTAAACTAAGATGTTAGATTTCACTGTTTTTTTAAGAATTTGAATGAGATTGAATTTCAGAACAAATATTAAGCATTTATTACATTTATTCATTGTTCAAATTCACTTACAATACAGCCAGGGGGTCGACTTTGGTCGCCCGCGACAACAATACAGTTAACTATATGATATATTTTACATGCGGCCCCCAGACAACTTCTGTTGACTCAATGTGGCCCCTGCAAGTGAAAAGGTTGGACACCCCAGCCCTAAATAATGTCAGTATACTCCAGGATGGTCTCACACAGACCACTGACTGGTGTATTAGTCATGGTCTCAAACCAAATGCAAAGAAATGCATCATCATTCCCTTTGGTCCAACAATGTCCCTTCACACCATCAAATAAATAACAATATCCTAAGTACCCATAAAGTGGTGAGGGACCTGGGATCACAGGTTGACTGCAACCGTAACTTCGACAACCATACGTCTACCATTGTAAGGAAAGCTTTCCATGTAGCTCACTTGATTAGTAAAGGCATCACCTCAAGAGCAAAAGAAATTATAACCCCCCCTATATTCGGCACTTATCCAGCCCATAATGGAGTACAACGCCCACTTGCTATGTACTGTACTAAACACCTACAGCATTTAGAGAGACCTCTAACAAAGATCATCAAGGGCCTCCAGCATGTGCCTTACACGGACCAACTAAAATCCCTGTCATTATACTCCGTATTGTAAAGACTTCTTGGGGGAGCCTTATGTCTGGCCTAAAGAGCAACCCCAGACCCAAACCTAATAAACTTGCTACATACCTGTAAATCAAACAGGTCTAGGGCTACCCATTCCAGAGACTTAAATATGGCCTGTGACTTAATAGGACATGCTGGAGGGACAGATTTATCTCCCAGTGACTGCCACATCTTTGGAACAGGCTACCAGTTCATGTGAAACACAGCTCCTCTATGACACTGTTCAAGAAGAACCTGGATAAGTGGATGGGGCACCATAAATTCTTACAGGGGATAGTGCCCACAACCCTCCTGGACATGGGCAGTCAACACTAAATGCAATCTTGGGTACTGACCAAGTACCTCTATGGTACTACACTGGGTTGAAATGGCTTGGCTTAAAATGACCTCTGAGTCAATAGCCTAGTAATCTGCTATGATCCTATGAAAGACAACCCAACTGAATCTACAACAGAAGCTGCTGTTGACAAGGGAATAATTAACAAGGCACATAAAATACTGCAAGATAACTACAGAAATCAGTCAGAAGAGGTCAGAAAATATTGAGAAAAAGACATTAGATATGAAATTCACAAAAAACAATGGGAGGATATATGCAAAGCTCCCAAATATGCAACAAAATCTCGAAGATTTAGGATTTTTGCATGGAAGTGTTTCCACAGATACTTTTATACCCCAGGCAGTTTTCATCAGGTAAATGGCAAATGTTGGAGATGTGATGGGGAAGAAAGAGGTAACTGAGCACATGTTTCATGAGTGTAATGAGTTGGTAAACTTACAATTCCCTACAGAGTACTCTGTCAGGAATACTGGATGAGCAAATGAGTGTAAAGTACAGTTGTGTACACTTACCATAAATGTAGATGTTTGAGTGTATTCACTGTTGCAGTCATCACACTTGGGTTATCTGCCTGCAGGTAGCCCTTAGTCGGCCCGAATACCAGAGTCTTGGGATTTCTGCATCGGATGCCATCGCTTCTTCCATGAAGTCAGGTCATCAGGGGTATAGAACAGGCAGCCAACACCATTACATCAGTTTTTCTTGCCCCAGATGTCAGCAGCCCCCCAAATAGGAAGCTAGTATATGGTGTGGAACATCACCAGTAAAAAGTAAATACCACTGCCACAAAAAATGGCCATATAGAGGATAGGTAGAAAGGATAGAGAAAAACAGGGGGCTGGAGGGAGAGAAACCAGGACTGCAACAGTGAATGCACTCGAACAACTACATTTATGGTAAGTGTACACAACTGTACTATGTTCTTCGTGTTTCACTGTTGCAGTCATCACACTTGGGTTGATTCCCAAAGCTGAGGAAGGGTGGAGGCAGTCAAGAGGAGTTAGGGCTGGCTAACAGGCCCTGTAAGACTGCTGTAGCAAATCCAGCTCTGGATTTATTAAAAATAGGTAAGTGGTAATGCTTGGTGAAGCTGTGTACAGAACTCCAAGTTGCAGCTTCCAGAATGTCCCTGGTAAGGACTCCCCTGAGAAATGCTGTAGAGGCGGAAGTAGCCCTAGTGGAATGTGTTCTGATCCTCTGTGGGGTGGGTTTTCTATGGTGCTTGTAGCAGAAATGGATGCAGTGTGCTATCCATTTGGAAATGGTTTGCTTTGAAATGGCCTTGCCCTCTGCCCCTGTAGCAAAGCTGACTAGCAGCTGGTCAGATTTTCTGAAAGGTTTAGTCCTGTCAAGGTAGAACCTGAGCTGTCTGTGCACGTCCAAGGAGTGCAAGATCCTTTCCCCTTTATTTTGAGGATTAGGGAAGAAGGTTGGTAAATGGATGGCTTGGTTTAGAGCCACACTGGAGACCACCTTAGGCATAAAGGACGGGTTAGTCCTGAGGGAAACCCTGTCAGCATGGAAAATAATGAAGGGTTCCACAGCCATTAGTGCCTCTAACTCAGACACTCTTTTAGCTGAGGTAATGGCTAAAAGCAAGGCTGTTTTCCAAGAAAGGAATTTTAGCTCTGCTGAAGCCGCAGGTTCAAAAGGGGGAAGCGTGAGCTTTTCCAGTACAAAGTTAAGGTCCCAGGCAGGGGTGGGTGCTCTCCTAGGGGACCTTAAGTTGTTAGGCCCTCTCAGGAACTGTTTGATGAGAGGGTGAGAGAACAGAGGTGGGCTCAGTATTATAATGAGCTGAGATGGCAGAGGCATGAATCTTAATGGAGGAGCTCTGCTAGGTAATCAAGGACTTGAGGTAAGGAGGGCACAGCTGTGTCCTTTCCTTGAGACTGATTCCAAGAACAATATCTTTTCCACTTTTCAGCATATGATTTCCTAGTACTAGGTCTTCTGGCCTCAAGAATGACATCCAGTACCAGTTTGCTGAGGGTTGGTGGTGGAGTATTCAGGGGATAAACCAGGCTGCAAGGTTTAGGGTTTGCAGCTGTGGATGCAAAATCTGCCCCTCATGCTGAGACAGCAGGGAAGGTGTCTGATGAAGGTGCCAGGATGGCAATGTTGTCAGACTGCATAAGAGTGGGTACCAGTGCTGGAGTGGCTAGTCTGAGGCAATAAGAACTGACCTTAGGCTGTCCTGTCTGATCTTGAGTAGTACCTCTGAAAGGAGGGGAAGAGGTGGAAAGGCATAAATTGAAAGGTTTTCCCATTTGAGGGATAAGGCATCCACCTTCCAGGCCCCACTGTGAGGGTTCCTGGTGCAAAATTGGACAACTGGTGGTTCTCGGGAGAGGCAAAGAGGTCCACCTCCGGTGTCCCCCACCTCAGGATTAGAAAGTTGAAGGTGTTGGGCTCCAATTTCCACTCGTGTGGGTCCAGGAGATTTCTTCTCAAGTTGTCTGCCAGTGAATTCTGTTTGCCTGGCAGGAATTGAGCTTGTAGATGCACTTGGTTGCTCAAGGCTGTGTTCCACAAGGCCATGGCTATCCTGCAGAGCAGGTAGGAATGGGTTCCCCCCTGCTTGTTTATGTACCACATAACTGTGGTGTTGTCTGTTTTTATCAGCAGCTGTCCTGGAAGGATTAGGTATTTGAAGTCTGTCAGAGCATACTGTACAGCTAACATCTCTTCTTGATTGATGTGCAGGAGGATTGGTCCTGGGCTCCACTTGCCCTGAATACATTTGCCTGCCATGTGAGCCCCCCATGCATAGTCTGATGCATCTGTAATCAGGATTTGGATGGTGAGGGGTTGAGTGAAAGGCAGTCCCTTGTTGTGGTTGCATGCTTCTGCCCACCAAAGGAACTCTGCCCTTAGACAAGGTATGGTAGGAATGACTGTTTCCAGGTCCTGAAAATGTTGGCTCCAAAGACTTTTTAAGTACCACTGAAGTTTCCTCATATGCAGTCTTGCATATGGAATTATCAGAATGCATGAGGCCAGGAATCCTAGAGCTTGCAGTATTTTCCTTGCAGATAGCTGGGTTTTGGTGGCCATTTGTTTGAAGACGTTGTTCAAATAGACCTGTTTTTCTCGAGTGAGAAATGCCATCTGGGAAGTTGTGTTGAAGCTTGCTCCCACAAATACAATTTTTTGACTGGGCACCAGCTGTGATTTCTTTTCGTTGATGGTGTACCCCAATGAAGATAGGAGTCTTTTTACAAATGCCAGGTGCTGAAGTAGCAATTCCTGACTGTCCGCCTGAATCAGGCAATCATCCAAATATGGGAAAATTTGGATATTTCTCTGCCTGCAGTATGCAATGGCTGGAGCCAGGCACTTTGTGAATACTCTGGGCGCAGTAGATAAGCCAAAGGGAAGTGCAGAGAACCGATAGTGCATAGAGCCTGCCCTGAAGTGTAGACACTTCCTGCAAGACTCCCTTATGGGGATGTGCAGATAAGCTTCTTTTAAGTCTAGGGTGACTAACCAGGCATCCTTGGCTAGCATAGGGAGAAGCTGTTGCAGGGTAACCATTTTGAATGTTGCAACCAAGTGTTGAGAATTGATAGATCCAGGATAGGGCGCCGAGAGCCCTATTTTTTGGGCACCAGGAACAGTCTGGAGTAGAAAACCTGTCATCTTTGTAGCAGTGGAACAGGTTGAATGGCCCTGATATTGAGCATGGAAAGTACTTGCTTTTGAGCCTCTGTCCACTGGTTAGGAGGAAGGTCTGGAAATCCGCTTGGGGTTGGCAGTGAATGGAAGTAGAATCTGTACCGCTGGGATACAATGTTTAGAACCAATCGGTCCTGAGCAATGGACATCCAGTTTTTGGCATGAAGGGTAAGTTTTCCTCCTAGGGGTGCAAGTAGTTGGGCAGGGCTGGGAAGGATAATTGTAAAGTCATTGTGAACTTTTTCCATAAGGGGTGGCTTACCACTCCGTTTTTGAGTTTAGATCTCTGCATACCCTGAAGACTGTAGTCTTGGTGGTCTGGTTCCCCTGTTTTTGGACTGAGAAGGCCTGGAAGGGGCTGGAAAGGACCAGTTTTTAGAAGGCAAATGCCTACTGAATCTAGGTGGCTGCACTTGTAAGAATTCTTTAGCAGTTTGAATAGATTTAGCTTTTTCTTCCATCTTTTTAAGAACCTCTTCTGTTTTGGTGCCAAACAAACTGTCCTGACTTAAAGGAACATCTAGTAATTTTGATTTGATATGGTCTGGCAAGGTTTGTTCCTTCAGCCAAGCATGCCTTCTCAGTACAGACCCGGTGACTTCAGCCCTGCAAGATGCTTCTAGGGCATCAAAGCCACACAGCAAAGTACGCTTACTAACTTGTTTTGCAGAATGCATTAACTCTTGTAAATCTTTATTTTCTGCACAATCTGGAAATAACAATTTTTTGTTTAATCAGTTCCATAATATGTTGCTGGTACTTCAACATGTGAAACTGGCACTTCAATGCCCTAATGGCAAGAGTTGCAGAGGTATATACCTTCTTACCCCATCTGTCTAAACTCTGGAATCCCTGTCTGAAGGAGTAGGGTTTTTGGCTGTAATAGCCTTAATACCTTTAGGTCCCTAAGAAATGGTCTCTGGATCCGCAGTAGGATTCTTAGAGAGAAATTTGTGAGAATCAGGTATTCTGTAGTACCTGTCAGGTTTTCTAGGGGCCAGTGGTAAAGTGTCTGGAGTAAGACTGGATTCCATGAAGACATCATCTACATCACCCAGGATGGGGTATAGCTACAGGCCTGTGCTGAGGCAACTCTAAAAATTCTTTGAGTCTCTTTTTGGACTGAGGATAGTCCTAGCATTCCCAGCGGAAATGCTCTCAAAGTATCCAAGGTTTCACCAAAAGAAAAATCATCTGGAGGGGAGGCAGAGGGAATGGATTCCTCTGCATCTGAATCCTCAAAGGTTGATAAAGGTATGCCTTGGTAATCAGAAGGGTCAGAGTCATCGGACTTCTGGTCTGTAGAATCAGAAAGAAACTCAACCCTCTGTCTCTTAGCAGGGGAAGGCTGGCTTCCTCTAATTAGGGCGATAAGGTCTTCAGCCATTCTAAGCATTTGTTTGTGTGGCATGGAAGCTTGAGATGCACTTTATTCGTCGGTTTTCTAGGCGTAGTGTGTACTCTGGGCCTGAGAAACTTGGTAGTTTTAGCTGAAAACAAAGTTGCCAGTTTAATGCGAACATCAGTAGGTCAGAATACACCCTCAGAAGCCGGTGCCTGCACAGCGGCTCTGGACCCATCCAAGGTAGAGACATCCGCAGGTTCCATAGTCGAAGAAGCATCTCGCGGCATACCGGACTCCGAATGGGTCTCAGCAGAGGCCTGTTGGCATCAGGAGCTGCAAAGACACCTCTCTGAGTACCGGCGGACTGGCGACTAGCTTAACGGAAGTGTCGTCAGCAGTTTTGGACCTATGCGGTCTGACTCTGTCTTTAGCTTTATGCTTTATCGGAAGATTGGTAGTCGGATGGCTTATTGAAGCCATTTTGGAATACGGAGAACGAGAGCGAAAGAATTTAGTGACAAAAATAGACCAACGGCGAATAGTTCAGGTGTTAAACAAGGCACAAACTGGCAGCGAGGGACACCATTGTCTGGGCCTAAACAGGTGACGCAGTAAGAATGAAAATCTCTGTGAGGTATTTGCTTTCCACAGGCAAGACAATTGTTAACGTTTTCTGACATTGGTTAGAGCAAGAAAAAAGAATCCCTAACGGGGTACTTAGCTTTAGAAGACTTCAGGTTTAAAACTTACGAAAATTTCAGGTAGCAGTCCTTGCGAACTGCTTCTGCTTCGGGCTCCTTCTTGGCAAGAAAGACTGGTGTAATGTTGTCGGGTGCCTGTTTTATACCCCTGAAGACCTGATGTCATGGAAGAAGCGACCACATCCGACTCAGAAATCCCAAGACTCTGGTACTCGGGCCGACTGTGGGCTACCTGCAGGCAGATAACCCAAGTGTGATGACTGCAACAGTGAAACATGAAGAACATATAAGGAAATTATTTTCTGAGCTGTGATACAGGATTTGACATAGTGAGGCCTTAAGTTTAATTCTGGTGGTTGCTAAAAAAAAAAAAAAAAAATTTTAGAAATCAAAACCTAAACCAATTATACTTGAAGTAGTAAATACCATAACAAAGATAAAAGAACAGGAAGTGGGATCTTTAGAAGAGGGTAAGAGTAAATTACACGTACAAAATTGGAAAATGTGGGAAAAATACATGCAGAAAAATATTTTAGAGGAATGAGGTATAAGAGAGGGCAGGAACTGAATAATTTAAGCATTGCCGTTTGCATTACATGATACATAACATATGATGTTTATAAATGTGAACTTGTTAATATAGCTTGATTACTTTTATATAAATGTAAGTTTATCTATATCACAAGAGCTAATTCAATAAAGGTGTTTAAAAAATCTCCACTGGTGGAAAAGACCTAATAATACCCCCCTGAAAGAAATGACTGGGATTTACTACCCAAATTCCTCCTTATGGGAGGATGACATCAACAAGTTGCCCTATGCAGGCTAAATTATAATCTTGCCACTCTGACTATTGAGTTAGCATGGTCTGAAATAGAGTAGGACTCCAAAATTATTCTGGATGTCATTGACAGAATCTTAAGCACTTCTTCCTTGAATAAAGACTCAGTGAAAAGAAAGGCTCCTTTTTTGCCTGGTCTGCTAGGCAGGACTGGAATCTAGACAGATAAAACAGCTGAGGACTCTAATCCGAACTCATCATAGGAAAATACTTTATTGCCAACTCTGTCCAAGGCTACATGACCCTTGTCTAGAGTCAAGGTAGCAAGAAAGTACTGTGGTCACTGGGTTCTACAATGTGCCCATAACAGGGAGCACAAGGATGTGTGGTCAGACTCTCTCTCCCTTCAACCAGGGATTTATAAGAAGCAACAAATTTCTTGACAGCCACAGGAACAAAATCTAGATGCTTTCAGACTGCATATAAGGCATCCTTAATGACTTGTTTCACAACAGGAGAGAAACAAGGTTTCCCTTTTCTCTTCTCCAGGTACTCACAAAGACACTTCTCACAGGAAGGAATGAGGGACAACAGGCTAGTCCACATCGAATTTAAGCCTAAATCTTCAACAAACTAGTGTTTTTCAGTTGGATCAGGTGTGGGAAACAAGGTGGGGAAGACTCACTGCCACTTTCTATCTGAAGAACAATCTTCAATACTTTATCAGTTCCAACAGGGCCAAGCTTGTGCATGGATGATGTGCACTGGAGTTGTGTGTGTGCGGGTGGCAGGCAAATGCTGGAAGCTGAGTGACACAGAACTGGTGTTCTGGGGTGCGCCAATGAAAGATGGCAAGAGGACATAAGCCTGCATCTGGACCACTACTGGAATTAGGGTACATTCTTTAAGGAGAAGATCCCATCAGGCTTCAAATAGCTGCTTAAATCGGAAGATCTGAACAGACAGCTCTGGCACTAGAAGAAGAGACTGGTCTATTAGGATCATTAAATCTGACTACACCCTGTAGAGTGCCTGTAATCCTAGCATCTTAGGAGGCTGAGGTTGCTGTTTTTGTAGGTTGTTGTTAGGAAGACTAAGTGGAGAAGAATATTAATCTATGAATACTACTGCAAAGCTATGGCCAAAAAAATCTAAAAATCCACTCCCTATGACCTGTCTGGTCACAGACAAGATTTCACCTATCAACCAGGATAATGATGGTGATTACTTCCTTGAAAACACCCACTAAAAGGGAAGCCAGAAGCATGCTTTCCCTTACCCTCTTGTCAGATAAGCTCTCAGAATCTAAGGATCAAAATTTTGATTAAGAAACAAATTTAGCTCCTAAAGGGTTTAGCTACTTTCTTACCTTCCATTTCTGTGTGTTCTGACAGTACTCAGGCAAAGAACTGTGAATGTGAGTGGAAAACTGCCCCTGATCCCAGCAACGGATACTTTCAACTGCTGCAGTCTTCCTGGCAGACAGTTATAATTCAGGAGTTTTTCTCACCAATATCTGCGTATAGTCATGATGAATTGGTGGAATTTCTACCAGTACATCAATATCAAGCTTCTTTCTCTAGCAGTACAGACAGTGCCAGCATTGATGCTGGCTAATTATCTGGCCGCCTCAATCAATTACGTTTGCTACTTTACACACTAAAAATTGGAACCTTTTTAATGTTGCAAGCCAAGATCAAGAGACGAAACTGAGCAAGCATCAGTAAATAACTGGCAGGCTTAGGGGGCAAAGATCTTCCTACAGTGCAGTGCATAATATCATAGCACTTGTCAGCAAAGAAAGGTAAGTACACTCCTAAAAAAAGAAACTTCTGAGAAAAAATTGCTGAACTGGAATAGAATGAAAGATTACCCTAGTTGCAGTCCCACCAAGGTGGATCCCAAGTGTTAGATCTAGAGATTAAAATGAATTTTTACAACTTTTTTGAAAATCAGAAAATCTTACCTTGTTGAGTGTGCGAACAGCTGCATAGCGCAGGGCTGCTTTTGGGGAACTGCAGAATAACTGAAGAACTGTTAAAAAAAACAAAAAAAAAAACAGAAATAATAATGAAAATTTCAAGGTTAATACATCATTCATTGACACTGCAATATTGGTCTTTAGAAGCGAGATAAGCCTTTGAGAAGGAATGCGTATCTGATAAGAAACAGCACAAAGGGAAATTGAACACTATGTTCTACAACAGACACTACCTACTTGGGTCCACATAAACGGGCTAGGAACAAGACAGATCTGCCTGGTTGAATGTAAAGAACAGCAAAGGTTAAGTAAGTCTATGCCAAAACTGTACATTCTTCATACCAACATAACATATTATAATATCATTACACATTCACCAACAGAAGTTCTAGCAGTTTACTGGAAGGAACTTTGAGATGTTTAAGAAAGGGAAAACAGTTCCAAATTTCCAACTTTAACAAGCTGCTATGGAATACATTTAAGACAGTCCCTCACTCCCTCTTTTCATACCTAATTATCTTTACAAAGCATCTGTTATTCAAGGAAAATGGAAGTGACTATTAAAAAAATGGCTTTTTCACCAAAGCCAAAATAGTGTTATTCTACACTCATCCTTGAGGTCCACATTTAAAACTCTATAAAAGTTCCACTTTTCCCCGGGAAGTACATACTAAATATGGAGCTTAGTATGGATAAGCCTCATATTGATACTATATTTTTATTTTCTCTTTCTTTAATACCCATCTAGAAGTTTATATTAATGTATAATGATTTTATGTAACTGATGGAAGCATTCATGTATATATTGTAAATATGTTGTGGTGTTGTATTAACGTTTGGAAAAGAATAAAGACTTATTATTGGAAAAAAAACAAAAAAAAAACAAAAACAAAAAAAAAAAAAAAACTATAAAAGTGGAACACTGCAGCTTGGTGGTTAAGATTTCGACAGGAAAACTCCAAGCTCAGACTATTTACTATGTGGAACCTAAATGTCTTGTTTTTTCTGGGCACTCTTGACTTTCTTCCATATCATAAGATAAGCTGGTTGCCTGATAACTTTAAATGGTCCTTCACCTTTGTGCTTGTTTGCAAGTGCTGTAACTGAAAAGGGCAAGTAAAGGACCAAGTGACTTACCTGGTTAAAGAATAAAAGCAGTTTCATTAACAAACTTAATGTTTATTAAGAAATACCAGACACTATAAACAAATAAGCAACTAAAGTTCAATTAAGTACTTTTCTGTGGTGGGAGCTTTGCCTCTGCAATTCCTCTCTGCTTTATTTTACACACTAAACAAAAGACTTCTAAAACAAGATTAATATGCATCATAGTATTTCAAAAGACATTTACGTAATTGCCAGAACAATCCAAAACAAAGGCTTTATGGTAAATTACCAACCTGAAAACATAAAAACAAGTAAATAAAATTATTTAAGAAAAAATGCTGACCTATAAGGGCCATTTTTAGGTTCAACCTGGAGATATAAAATAAACCAGCTTATGCAAACAAACACAGATGTTCTCTATAGAGCTATTTTATGTGATAACATAATACATGCTTAAACATAAAAGTTAACAGCATGTGAAGGTTGGCAATATGCATAGAGTCAATCACCCAAAAATGCGATACAGTGCCTCAGTGATACTCCTGACTTAAATTACTTTAATGGAAAAATACAGGACTGGGGAGGGGGGGATCACCCAAAAAGGTGATACAGTGGTGCCCCTAACTTAAATGACATTTATGGACAGCATACAGGGTGGAGGCAAAAGTGTTCATAATTTAAAATTACCATGCAAGTCTCATAGTGCATAAAATGAATCTACATAAAGAAACCTATGGAAAAAGCAGGGTCAGAAGTGTTGTGTGTTCACCCGCTTCAAGCAGCAAGACGTATTTCCATCTCAATGCCCAACTAGCTTGCTAAGTCCTACTCTCCACAACATTCCAAATCACACTGTACAGTACCAGGGAAATCAGTGACCACTCTTTTAGTCAATTAACAAGGTAAGCACTAAACACACAACAGATGCTGGTGAAGATTTTCTTTCCTTATACCATATCTTCCCCTTATCCGCGGTGGTGCGGAGGAGCATTGTTGCCTCACAGCAAGAGGTTCTCCCATTCGATTCTCGGCTGGAGTGCGGGGAGTGCCTTCTGTGTGGAGTCTGTATGTCCTCCCCGCGGTTGGGCGAGCGTTCGAAAGACATGCGTAAATGGGCGTGCCTTCGTTGAAGGTTGAGCGTCGAGCTGGCACCTCTGCATTCGTGAAAATCTACTGCCAATCATTAGCAGACCGGAGTTCCGCTGTGGCGACCCCTAACCGGGAAAAGCCAAAAGACAAACAACAACAACATACCATATCTTCCCCTTCCTTGTGTCTCTAGTGGCATGCATTTTTAAGTAACGACTAGATCATGTAGAGTATTTCAAGCCTGTTTTATGGGTACATTAATTCGAGGCTATGTTTACTTCATCTACGATAACTTTTTTCTTTGACTGGGCGATGTTCCTGCAATGGAAGTTCTCCAATCCTTTCTCTTCTCTATCACATCAAAGTTAAAAGAATTGACCTTTTGTCACCGAACTCCTTGCTATCCAACTACTAGGTACACTGCTCAAAACTGGATTCTATGTGTCACATTCAGGATTGCAATCCTTTATTTTTTTATGTCACATAGCTAGATAAATGCAGACAATATTTAACACATTTCAAAAGCATTTTTTAACTTTATATAAATACTGTCATACTCATGTTTTGTAAAATAGTCTTGGGTACAATCAAATTAAATAATGTTACAACTCAACAAAACATATAAGAAGGCATTAAAGATGAAGACAAGAGAGAACTATTAACTGAAGGGTAACAAAGAAAACACAAAAAGTTGCATTTCAAGGAGAATGCTTCCTGGAGTTGTCCCACACAGTTAAAGTAAAACTCTGTTGAAAATAGCACTGAAATTCTTAGATGCAGTTGGACTATGATCAGCAATTTTTGAATCCTGTTTTTCAACTGTTACTAGAATATTTCATTTTGGACTGTATTCTGGTGTTTTGCAATTGCTTGTGTGTTGTCGGTTGGAACAGGTATGAGAGGAGGTGAGGAGAGCAAGGAAGGAACTGTGCGGTTTTGTGGTGGTGTTACCATCCTGTCTCTGCTGCTAACATTAAATCAATAATATTTTAATTCAGTAGTTAATTTCCGGGACTTTTTAGCTTCCAGCTGAT
Organism: Protopterus annectens; assembly: GCF_019279795.1. NCBI lineage: Eukaryota > Metazoa > Chordata > Ceratodontiformes > Protopteridae > Protopterus > Protopterus annectens. Next base: position 1,997,385,097 of record NC_056739.1, read on the forward strand.
GAACAGTCTGACTGTCAAATGCATCAAGACAGTCGTTGGAGCCACTTAATGCTACTGTTGCGTGGTTGTGCTTTGGGACTTAAAGCTTTTTAAACAGAGGACTGGTGCTTGGACCCCTCTGGATACCAAGTACTTATTTTTGGATTTTGTGGACTTGGAGGTCAACTTGAATGTTGTTAACTTCATGGTTATATGACTGTTTTCTATTTTTTAACCTGGAAAGTTTATCTCTGGTAAATCAAATGCATACATTTCTTTTAAAATTATGCTCAAATGTGCTTAGTTTAAATAAACATCAAAATAAACTTGACTTTGAAAAGGTTACAGAGGATGAGGACAGTGGACATTCTGTGCACACTGCTTACCTTGATCTGGCCAAGGCTTTTAATACTATTCTCCATGCTGGAATTATTGAAACATTAGACAAACTTACTATATAATCAAAAACTTAAAGACAGCTTAATAATATACTGTTTCATAAAACTAAATTTCTACAGTGGTACTAATGTTAATTACATTTCTGCAGCAGCGCAGATTGAGAAAGGACAGTTGTGTACACTTACCATAAATGTAGATGTTCGAGTGTATTCACTGTTGCAGTCCTAAAATATGGGTTATCCGGCTCCCGGCAGCCCTCAGTCGGCCCGAACACCAGAGTCCTTGGTATATGACGGCTGTAAAACTGATGTCAGAACGTCAGGTATAAAGGGAGGCAGCTGACGCCATTTCCTCAGTTTTTCTAGCCTTAACTGTCAGGAGCCCCCAAAAGAAGGCTAACCCAGGAAGGAAACACCCTGGAAACATGTCATACAAAAAATAAAAATATGTAGTCTGTACCTTAGGGAAAAAAAAAGGGGGGGGAATGCAGGGTGGGAAACCAGGACTGCAACAGTGAATACACTCGAACATCTACATTTATGGTAAGTGAACACAACTGTACTATGTTAGTAAGCACACCTCTCAGAAAAGCTGCAGAGGTAGAGGCTGTTCTAGTAGAATGGGTCCTAATACCCTGAGGGGGAACCTTCCCATGCTGCAGGTAACAAAAGTGAATACAATGAGCAAACCATTTGGAGATGGTTTGTTTTGAAATAGCTTTACCCTGAGCCTCAGGAGCAAAACTAACCAACAACTGTTAAGATTTTTGAAAGGATTTAGTCCTGTCTAAGTAAAATCTCAGCTGTCTATGCACATCAAGAGAGTGCAGAATCTTTTCCCCTTTATTCTGGGGATTGCTGAAAAAGGTAGGCAGGTGAATAGACTGGTTAAGGGTTAAACGAGTCACCACCTTAGGCATAAAGGAGGGATTAGTTCTCAGAGAAACCCGATCTGAATGAAAAATAATGAAAAGTTCTACTGCCATTAAGGCTTGCAGCTCCAAAACCCTTCTGGCTGAAGTAATAGCTAAAAGAAAAGCAGTCTTACAGGAGAGAAACTTCAAATCTGCAGAGGCAGATGGTTCAAAGGGAGGTAGAGTAAGCTTTTCCAGGACAAAATTAGGATCCCAAGCAGGAGTAGGAGCTCTTCTGGGAGGTTTAAGATTGCAAGCTCCCCTCAGGAAGTGCTTCATCAAGGGGTGAGAAAAAATGGGTTGCTCAAAAGAACAATGAGCAGAAATTGCTGAAGCATGAATTCTGATTGAAGAAAAGGAAAGTCCACCATTAAGCAAGCCTGCTTGGTAATCAAGAATGAGGGAAAGAGAAGGATGAGAAGAGTCTTCTCCTTTAGCCTGCATCCAAGAGCAAAATCTCTTCCATTTATCTGTATAGGATTTTCTGGTGCTAGGCCTCCTGGCCTCATGAAGAACTTCAACCACCTGTTGGGAAAGATTTAAAGTATTAGCCAGGCAGTTAAATGCAGAGTTTTGAAGATGAGGATGAAGAAACTTTCCCGCTTCCTGAACCAACAGATCTGGTACCAGGGGAAGATGCCAAGACCGAGCCTGGGAAAGGCTGTGAAGAAGGGGATACCAATGCTGCCTGGGCCAAGCTGGTGCTATAAGAATAGCCTTTGGTTTTTCATCCCTTATCTTTAGCAGCACTCTGGGAAGAAGAGGCAGAGGAGGGAATGCATAAATTGAGAGTTGTGTCCTTGGGAAGAACAACGCGTCCACTCTCCAAGCTTTGTTGTGAAACTCCCTGGTGCAGAAGGTTGGAAGGAGATGATTGCTGTGAGAGGAGAAAAGATCTACTTGTGGAGTGCCCCAATGCTGAGTAATGCGATGGAAAATGACCTTGTTCAGTT